>NC_056734.1:80616208-80738708 GCF_019279795.1 Protopterus annectens | reverse complement strand
CACGCCTGTGCAGTACATCAGAGTTGTGGGCAAAAGCAACGGAGAAAGCAAGATCTCCGTTGCTTTTTTTATGTTTCGCTATGTTAAATGAGTTTAACATAGCGAGACAGTTTTAAAATAAGCAATGGACATCTCTGTTGCTTATTTTAAAACTGTCTCGCTATGTTAAACTCATTTAACATAGCGAAACACTAAAAAAAGCAATGGAGATCTTGCTTTCTCTGTTGCTTTTTTTTAAAACACTGCCTCGCTATGTTAAATGGGTTTAACATAGCGAAACAGCTTTAAAATAAGCAACGGAGATCTCTGTTGCTTATTTTAAAGCTGTCTCGCTATGTTAAACCCATTTAACATAGCAAGACAGTGTTTTAAAAAACCGAGTTATACTAATGGAAAAAAGTCCGGGCGACCGGACCTTTTTCCATTAGTATAACTCTATTTACAACGGGCACGCTGGCCAATCAGCGTGCACGTTTTGGGGGGATCATGGTATAATTCTGTATTTGTACCATGTATGTAATAATCTGCTGTATTTTTCCACTGCTGTTTTTCTGTCAATTACTTGTTGGAGCTTTTCTCCCTGGGTCTCCACTGAAAATGTGCTCCTGGGCCAGTCGAATACTACCAGGTAAAGAAATGTCAATAAAATAAATAAATAAATAATAAATAATAAAAATAAATAAATATTTGTCTAAGTCGAGAGTGATACTTAACTCCTGTGTTTGGGTCTCAGCACTATATAGAGTAGTAACAGTATATCATGCCAGGAAGAAAGCTATGAGGAACGGGAGATTTCTCCCAACATTCCTTAATTTGTGTGTGTGTGTGTGTGTGTGTGTGTGTGTGTGTGTGTGTGTGTGTGTGTGTGTGTGTGTGTGTGTGTGTGTGTGTGTGTGCGTGACAGAGGGAGAGACTTGAAAAGCAATTACAGCACTGGAGGACATTCTGATTCACAAAGAGAGAGTGGTGAAAAAGGAACCTGATATGCTAAGCCAGAAAATTAGCTCTGTAAGTGATCAGTGTGTTGTCTTAGTCTGGGTGTAAATGTTGGAAGCCCATATTAGAGGCAGTAATGCATGCTTTTTTGCTCCTGGGACCAAGGTGTATTTGAGGAATCAGTTATTGAATCAGATTTACACACATTTTTCTTTTTTTAACCTGCTTGATACCAGTGATGAGACTTGACAGGCCATCCCTCTGTTGGCCAGCAGACATATGTAGGACAGCACAGTGGAACAAAGGACCATAGTCTCTGACTTTTACATACCCATGTGGTTAACTGGTTAACAGTGGTGGGATTCAAACCTCTCTTCTGCTAGCCTGGTCCTTCATATGCATGTGGCAAGTGGCGCCATTAATCAGATTTAGTTTGGTAGCCATGATATTAAAATCCCCGTTAGTGGTAGTTATCCTTGATTTTGATGGCAATGACAGGTCATCCATCACACCTTGCAGTTTTTGTGCTAAGCAGACATGGTGTGCACTGTGGTCTGATGAAAACAACTATACTTCACAGTGACAGAATGGTATGTAATAACCATACCCATAAATTGGACCAGACAATTGTCAAATGGTTGAGCAGTTAATTAATCAGTACAGTTGATGAATTTTTCTGGAATTCATCATTGTATGAGAAAATCATAACATTTTGGAAAGCTGATTACTGATCTGAGCAAAAATGTATTTATGTATTTATTTATTTATTTTATTTACCATTTGTTGACCACAGTACAGCACTGGACCAGGCAGACCACTATCAGGCTCAACCCAGATTAATAACATATGTACATCATTATAATTTTTTTTATTAATTCAATATTTTACTATATGTTAGTACATATGTCATGCATTATTTGTATATTATATATTAGATGTCAAGTGCTCAATCTATCAAATGTTCCAGCTCTAAAACATAGTTAAAACACATTGAATCTAAAACATTGTTTTAGATTGCCCTAGTAGGATACACAAACTCTACTCTCACACAAGACTGGTCAGAAATAGGGTGACAGTGAGCCATCCTTCAGGTGTCAAAATCTTTGATGTCTTAAGGTACCAAGACCCTCAAGAGAAACAAACATGACAAGGACATGGTGGCAGTTCATGTGGGTGTAAATGACCTGGCACAGAACTTGCGATGCGATACACAGACAGGCATTTCCGTGTTCTCCATGCATATCACAAATGCAAAGAGAAAAAGCAAAACACTCTAGTACTGAGCAGAATCCTACTATAACCAGGAATATTGCCATATAACAAGGAAAAGCTCATTAATTTCAACAGCTGACTGAATAGCTTATGTTATTTGAAGGGAATCCAGCAGGTGTTGACATGGAATGAACTGCTGCACAGTCTCCTACTCTCTTTGCAAAGGATGGGTTGTACCTCTCATTCCAGGGCTTCTGCATATTGGCAACAGTGCCTTATTTTGGCAGAATCCACTAATGATTCTTCTGAGCTAAAAATTTTTACAAATCATTGGACAGTATCAGTGTGGTGCTGCTCAATGTCTAAATAAACTGACCTTGAAGCCTTCCTGGATGTGGAGCACATTCATGTGTGCATTATTACTGAAACTTGGTTTAAAAGGACGGAAATGACATCATGTGTGCCAGGGTTTTATACCTACCATGCCTTTAGACCTGATGGGAACTGTGGTGGAGTAACCATATCTGTTAAAGGGCACACTACCTAACTGCAGGTTCCCAGAGACCCACAAATCATACTTATTGAGATTTAACTCAATCTAAATATGAGTCATAACATGTTAAAGAACCTCATTGATGATGTCCAAAAATTGTGTCCATTTCTCAAATACATTGTTTGTATTTCAAATACACAGAGACTCTCATCATCCTGATAAACTTTAACTACCCACTGGCAAACTTGGAGATTGATGCTTCAGATGTAGGCTATGCCCAAAACTTCCTCAGTTTCATAAACATGAATCAGTAGTCAAAGATTCCACTAGAATACAAAATGTTCTTGATTTTATCCTTACACAAACTGGTATATCCATCTCATACACGTCTGACCAAAGATTGAAAACCTTCTCATTTGAAATTCCTAAATGAGAAGATGAAAATATCACAGTATATAATTACTTCACATGTAGACATTTCCTACTATTCTATTGTGAACTTTCAAAGTTCAAGTATAAGTCTTACTCCAAAATGTAGACACAGTTATTAGTTACAAAACTAAATTCTACATTCACTTAGAAATGTGTATAAATTTGTTAGTACCTACCAAAACTAAACAAAATGGAAAGGGTAAAAGAAAACCAGGAAACAAAGCGAAACACAAACTAAAAATAAATAAATTGCTGTGGAAAATGTGATGGTGATATATGAGCTGAAAGTTAGCTCAATAAAGGAAACATGACAGAACACTGCAGGCATGTCAATAAAATAAAAACAAACTTCCTTTTATTTAAACAAAATAACATTACTAAACACTTTCATCCCAACTTAGTAAAGGGACTTCTTCACAGTAAGGTATCAATCCCAAAATATGCTTTAAACAGGCAAAAGCCCACAAAGATACAGTGTAGTATTAAAACACAAGAAACCATTTAATTTAAAGTGACAGTGCAATATTTAACCAGCATTGTAAAAATATACCGAAATGCAAACTATTACATGAATACAACCAGATTATAACATATTTAAGAAATCAAGAAAATAATAAATAATTAATAAATTAATAAAGACAAAGTTGTCCAACCTTTTAACTGAACTAGATAAATAGTGGTACTGTTGTAATATGCTATTAACCTAATACAATAGTGCCCTCAATTTAAGAAAACAAGACAAGGAAACAGAATAAATACCGTGGGAAGAAATAGCCAGGGAACTGTTATGGCTAGGCTTGTATAGGCCCTACCTATGAACCTATGAACCTATGAATCATTAAGACCATTGGGGCCAGTGGCATTAGTCTTAATCTGCCACTCAGCATTTTTGCATTCAAGCTATATTTCCATAGCTCCCCTCCATTATCCAAATACATCACAGAAATAATAAAAAAATGAAATTCATGCCCTTCATTAGTCTGAATATGTTGACATAAGGCATTTTTTGTGTCTTCTTTCTTTGTTTCTCTAAGATGTTCATAAATCCTATCCTTGAGGGAACTGTTGGTTTTACCTACATAAAATGATGGACATTTGATGCAACTGACAATGCATACCACTTTATCTGTTCTACAATTACATCGGGATGAACATCTTATTTTACCATACCCTGTTACATTTGAATATTCTCCTTCATAAATAAAATGACAACTCAAACATCTGCCACATTTAGTCATTATAATACTTTTATTAATAAAAAAATTTTTTTCTTGTTCAAGGAACTTTTTTAATGTTCCTATCTTGCCTATATGTGATGACATGACGTGGTCCCAGCTTATTCATATTTAAACCCTCAGTCCTAAAATTCTCCAGTTAGCTGTTAATATTTCCTTTACAGCTGTGCCATGTTGACTGTATGTTACACTTCATCCCTTGTTAAAATTAACATTATTTCTAACCTTACCAGTTACAGTACCCTCATTAACAGATCCCAGGAATGGTTTGTAAAACAAGTTTCTCCTTTTTTGGTCAACTTCTTGAAAATTTTCTTCCAATAAAACTAAGAGGTAACCTCTGTTGAGCAGCATGTCTTTTAAAACTAACCATTCTTTTACAAAGCACTCATCTTGTGACAACATCCATGCTAGCCTTACCAAATGTCCTTTAACTAAAGCCTTTTTCTGATGGAACAGGTGCCAACTTTCAAAGTGTAACAATGAATTAGAGTAAGTGGGTTTCCTGAACAAGGTGGACGTAAAACAGTTGTTATTAAAGACAGTTTTTAGCTGGACATCTAAATAATTAATTTAGTCATAGAAAAAAAGGAAATCTGTGCTGTTATTTATGTAAGTAAAAAAAATTCCTCTAAGCTGGCTTCTGAATCATGCCAAATAATTATGATATCATTTAAAAAGCACATTGTAGAGGCTCCAACATCCCAAAAATTGACCATTGAAAACACACTGGCACTCCCAAAAAGCAAGGACAATGTTTGCAAAAATAGGGGAAAAAGTGGCCCCCATTGCTACACCTTGCACCTGCCTATAAATGGTACCTTCAAACCATATAAAATTTGACTCTAGTACAATCTCCATAAGGTAAGTGACACTTTTCACTAAATTATTGTCCAGGTTAGTGTACATATATAAATAATGCATGAGCCACTCCAACTGTATGTTATGTGGTATAACAGAAAATAGATCTCTGATGACTTTAGTTACCAATATCAGTCTATCATCACCAATAAATTTGAGGAACCTTTTGTAAAAAGTCCCAAGCGTCTTTATATATATGGACCTCATCACTTAAAACAAACTTGAGTTTATTATCAATAAACTTAGCAATACCATGGGTCTTCAAACCATTAGCATCAATGATCAGTTGCAGGGGGGATTGTGTAAGTCCTTATGTATTTTTGGAATCCCAACAATCAATGGGATCTGTGGAAAATCGTTTTTAATGTAACTGTATTTATCGATTGTAAGAAATTCAAGTAACAAGTCATACAATATCCTATAATTTTAGCATATTCAATAGTCATCTGATTCCTACTGCTGTCCTCGTAGTAGTCAGATAATAAAATTGCTTACATTCGACTTACATAATTTCTGTCCATTACAACAATCCCCCCTCCCTTATCTGGTTTTATGCATCTAATTCTATAATTATTGCTAACTTCCACCAATAAATCCCAATCTGTCTTGGATAAATGATGTGGTATTTGTTGAAAATGATGTGAAAATAATCTCCTCAAATTGTATTCACAATTTTATTCATATAATGCAATGTTGGAATTAAGAGGAGGATTAACAGTACTAGCTTTTCTATATATACCAACATCAACCTGGTTAATACTCTCATTGTTAAACAAAATATCAAAATTCAATTTTTAGTGAACATCTTGAGGTTCACAATGGCCAGGGCCATATTACCAGGTCTAGAAAGGACATAAGTAAGTCCCCTAGAAGACAATGAAGCATGGTTCCATGTCAGTACCTCCGAACTGAAATTGTGCAGTTTAAAGTCATTTGTCCAATTCAGGATAATTTCAGGGCCACCAGTTATTAATTCTTCCTCCCTCTCCCTCTCATCACATAAGGGGTTGCATAGCTTTTGTTGGGATTGCATTGGTACTGTCCCTGACCCCCCTCACTCCCGATTGCCTCTAATCTGGTTTTGTATCTTCTCTGACCCTCTGCAGAGGTTGAGGATCCAAAGGGGCTTCATGGGGTACTGCAATGTCTCTCTGTCCAACCCAGAATATAAATCACTATTAGAGGGTTTGGGAGGAACAGGATAGGCATGTAATAATTTGTATTTTGATATGTTTTTACAATGCTGGTTGAATGTTGCACTGTCACTTTAAATGAAATGGTTCCTTATGCTTTAATGCTACAATGTATCTTCTCAGGCTTTTGCCTTTTTGAAGTGTATTTTTGGATTGATACATTACTCTGAAGAAGTCCCTTTACCAAGCTCAGATGAAAGCACTTAGTAATGTTATTTTGTTTAAATAAAAGGAAGTTTTATTTTATTTTATTGACATGCCTGCAGTGTTCAGTCATGTTTCCTTTATTGAGCTAACTTTCAGCTCATTTGTAAAAGAAAACCAACCTTGAGGTCCACTTGCATAAATAAACATTGCTATAAAAGGAAAAAAGCTCATTACAAAATATATATATATATATATATATATATATATATGTGTGTGTGTGTGTGTGTGTGTGTGTGTGTGTGTGTGTGTGTGTGTGTGTGTAAATATATATATATATATATATATATATATATATATATATATATATATATATATATATATTAATACCCACAAATCAATCAAGCTCAAAATTAAAGGTTATCCAAGATACTGAAAAATACTGTCAGGAAAACCAAGGCTTCCCATATGTTTAGACTGGCATCAGAAACTTAAGAATCAGTAGCTTAGCAGGGGTGGGGTGAAAGGGGCAATTAGCCCAGGTGCAAAGAGTTAGGGGGGCACAATCCAGATCCCCATACTGAAAGGCACTTTAGTGTGTATTTTTATCTTTATTTTTTATTTTTTGCTCTTCACTCAAAGAACTGAGTAGGGTGTGGATAAGCTGCTATAGAAGATGATATACCACTTAATGAGGTAGGCAGGTGGGCCAGTACATCAAGGACCAGCATTGGGTACAAGATGAGCCAGGTATGATTATGCTAAGGGTGATTACAAATCCTTCTTTACTTACATCAGGCAGTTCTGAATCATCCTATAGTGCCATGAACTCATTCATGCTACATACTCCATTCTGCTGGGAAACCAGAATGGAGGAAGAACAAACAGGTGAACACATAATACAAGGACACAGTGATAGTAAGTATGGGAATGGGGTGGTGATGGAATAGTATATTTCTTTTTGAGACAGGTACCCATTCCTTTTTTGTTTTGTTTTTGAAAGGTAAATGGGAAAGTATGCAAGGGATAGATATATAGATACAGATATAGATATAAACACAGAAAACATATTACAACTGATTTACTTCTCCCAGCCCTCCTCTATTGTTTTCACATTCTATCAGCCTTCAGACCTTCTAAGTGTTTAGACTGGAACAACCCTATCATAAAATAGCAAAATTTGTATCCAACTCACCTTTGTATGCAAATCACTGCAAAGATCTCCTGCAGATATACCTCTCAAATGTCCTTATTTTTGCAGAATGCCCAGATTATTTGCCAGATATTTTTTGTCTATTTCTCATAAAACTTGTGTTTCTTTGGCAAGTCACTGATGATTGAACTCACTAAATAATGACATACATTTGAGTTTTACACCTGTTTCACACTTCATATCCTTCAGAAGATGCATCCTAACACAAATCTAAGTATTCTAGCAACTTTGTAAGCTTATAAGAGCAATATTTAAAATCTGTACCTATTCTGGGGCCTTTGTCCCCCCACTGTTTTAGGTTTTGCCCAGATTTCTTGTACTAAGCAGTTGATAGGTATTCATGCAGTTATATTAGCTTTACCTCCCTATTCTCTTTAAGCTCTATTAACGAAAACACGCTCATAAGATACTAGACTTTCCAACAAGTGCCCAGCACTGTCCTCATTCATGCTGTGGTACTCCCATTCATGAGCCCTTAGATCCTCCAACAAACTTCACACTAGCATCAGTGTCTCTAATAATGCAAACAGGATGCCCTTTGCTCCTCCAAAGTAGCCAAAGTCTTAAACCCATTGTCATTGTGAGAATCTACAAACCCTCATCAATTCAAGTCACAAGTAAACCATTACCTTCTCAATCACTGGATTTGTCACTGTTCATCTTCACCTTGTTGATCTCTCTGATCATTCCTAAAACTAATCACATCATCTTCTCTCCACTTCACCAAAAGTCATATAAAGATAATCCCACAATTTTCATAAATATTCATTACAAACATCATCGTAGTCCTGTTATGTCCTTCTTCTTATACCTCTTCTCTTCTCATCTCTTCCCTACCCTTTTCACCTGAATCCTTCAAACTACTTCCTCCATTGTCTCCTACCTCCACCATCACTGTCTCACTGTTTCTAAATCTATCTGCCAGAACTACTAATTAACATATTTGTGATGTCTCATTTGTTAGCACACCAGCTGGATACAGCTCATATCATATAATTATACTGGCTTTAATTGTACCCTGTATTTTTTAAATCAGTTTATACAATATTTTTATGTAAGTTGTGTTTCATTTAGCATTCATTTGGGTTCAATATCATTATTAATCTGTACTTGTATATTGCGTTGGAGCTTTTCTACCCCAGTTCTCTAATGAAAAGGGATTTTACCCTGTTTCTCTTTAAGCAAAGACAAGTATATATATATATATATATATATATATATATATATATATATATATATATATACATACACATATAATACATAATATATATATATATATATATATATTTACACACACAGAGAGAAAGAGATATGTATATTTGCCAGGCACTACACAGTTACATGGAGATGTCATAGGCAACTCTGCAGATTCCAGTAGTGGGCAATTCAATGCTGCTGTGACACACACAACTTAACTGTAAGAAAGTGAGATGACAGTAATCATACTTACACATAGGTCTGGAGACCAACTCCATTCTCCTTCAGCACAGGAGTTAATTCTGTGAAATCTGCTTCTAGCTTAAAAGGCAAGAACAATGAATACAAAACATATCAACTAAATGTTCTGTAAGAGCTATTCAACTATATAGGAAATAACAAAGTACAGTCATCAGCCCTGTATTTTTAATGTACAACTGAAGAGCACCCTGTCTGACCTTTTCTTCTTTTTGGCTAAGACGGTAAAAATGGCTCCTAATTAGCTCATTATAGTAGTTCCAACACAGTTCCTCACAGTATATGATGCCAGAAGCAGCAGTTACCACCCTTGCAAGAATGAGCCAAGATGCACTTTATACTTTTAGGACCCATATCAAAGTTTCACAGCAGACATTCCCATGATCTCTGTATATAAAGTACACAAATGTTTTACATTATTTTGAGTACCAGCTGGGAGCATAAGTTCATAGGTTCATAGGTTGGTAGTAGGTTATCATCCCTAGGGCCTATAAAAGCCTAGCCATAACAATTCTCTGGCTATTTCTTCCCAAAATATTGACTGATGTGATCCCAGGGGTGAATTTCCTATTTCCCATCCAATCGTCAAGGTTCCTTTTGAAGAAGGCCAAAGAGGCACTCTGCTTGATATGTATGGGCAGTCTATTCCAGAGTCTGAGAGTCTCTGGGTCAGGAGCCTATTCCCCCACATGTTTTGTTCATTGTGATGACAAGGGTTAGATCCCTGGAGTGTGTGGCTCTGAGGGATTGGGATTTCTTTAAGTGTAGCATGTCCAACAGCTCTGGGTTTGACATGGCCTTTTATGTTAAGAAGAGATTGCCTCTGAGTAGGCAATATGCGACAGAGTATAGCTGGAGTTTTTTTAGACGGTCAGCATAGGGCATCTGCTTTAGGCCTGTGATTCTTTTAGTGAGGTATTTCTGCAGCCTTTCCAGTTGTTGCAGATGTCTTGAGAGGTACATACCAAATGGGATGTTGTATTCTATAATGGGTCTAATGAGGGATGAGTACAGTGGGACAATGACCTCCTTTTTTCAGGAGGAAAAGTTCTTAGTGATGAGGTGTGCCACACAGAAGGATTTCCTGACTGTTGTGGTGATGTGGTTATCGCCACATAGCCACCCTCAGTGTCTTGCAAACCCATGGCCATGTAGCAGGTCATAATCCACTCATCTTGCTGTTGTCAGACCATAATGGGCATCCTCAGGCACTTTATTAGTATGACCAGTCATGTTGTCAACTCCGCATGGAGTAAAAATACCTGGCATGTAATGAGTATACAAGCAGTGCATTCCTTTTTTCTTTTTTCATTTTTTTCTCTTCAAAATGAGATGGGATGCTACATTGGGAATAGGCATTGAGTACTAGATGAGCAAGGTATGGCTCTGTTAACACCTTTTCAGGTCATAAGATGACTATATTTTTTCCAAACAGAGTGTGATTTTTTTTTAAGTAATGTGTTACTGAGCAGTGTATGATTCACCTTTTGTAGTGAAGCTGTAGTAAGGCATAATAGTGTTAAATAACATGCAGGTACTCCATATCACTGGTGATGTGAACAGATTTATGTTTTACTTGTTATATTGTAAACATGCTGTTTTGTTTAGGGACAGATTGTTATCGACTTGGAGTGCTTTGCGTAACAATGCATGTCATTCAGTTTTGGCTGTTAATTCACAAAACGTTGCAATATTCTCCATTCATAGTTCTAAGGGTATAGGAGAAAATGAACAAAGTAAAGTGATTTGTCAGGTGTAAGGGATTCAGTGTTGCTTTCACTTCAGTGTGCTTCTTGGATTCAGTGCAATTTCTTCTAAACTCTTAAAAAGAGCAATTGCAGACTGATGTACTCATCACAGTGGTGTATTTCAAATAGCCTCAGTAGGATTGGCTTATATAATTTATTCATTGTTCTATCTCTCCTGTCAGAACGTATTTTGTGTTCTGTCACATAAATGGTGCTGCATTTGCTAGCACAGTTATGATTAGCTCTAAGGTCTAATTTTGCAAGGTTTCTGCATCAGAAGCTGAACTTACATTTATAACAACAAGATTTAAACTTCTGCATTAAAGTTTTATTATAATTTCTAATCATCATAGTCATTACTTTTCTCATGACAGATTTCCACAGGTTATACATGCTGACAGCATGAGCTTTTAAGGTAGAGAGAAAGGAAAAAGGGGGGACATAGGGTGGGTTGTAAATGGGGATGCTTCAGCATGCAGGCTTTTACATTTTTAGCGTTGCCATTGTTCTATGTGCCAGAATAATAATATATAGGTTCCAAGGTTCTTACTAAGCTGACCATCACAAAGCTTAGCCATATCACCCACTACTGATGGGGAACTAGTAGTGCCCCCCATTAAGCAGAATTTTTACACGTATCCCTAGTGAAAAATTCTGATAAATTTTAGTTGCTGACATTTTAGCTGAGATTGATGAAGGAAAACCTGAAGATTGACAGTGTTTTATAAAAGGTCCTGACTGACTTATTTTGACAGCTAATTTCATCTGAAAAAAAAAACTGATCTACTGTTTTCTGACACATAGCAAAAAACTTCTCCTTTTACAGGGTTAAAAATCTTAGAAAAGAAGACAAGGATATGAAGTATATTTATATAACATGCTGTAGTATGTTTAATGCAATACAGAATAATATCGTGCTAAATGGATTTCCAAAACCAGTCACCAATGTTTCATTGCAAATGAAGTGAAAAGAGAAAGTGTCTTGCTTTTCTGTCACATGCAAACATGCACACATGCACATGTGCACACGCATGCTCACGTACACACACACACACACATACACACACACACACACACACACACACACACACACACACACACACACACACGGACAAACATTTAATTACAAAACAAAGCTGCTAAGCAAGACCTTTGTAAAATGCTTCTAATACTTTATCAGAATGGCAAAGTAATGATCCAGATTACAGAAATGATGTCTTTTCAAAATCTTCATAACTGCTACATAAAACTGAGCACATAATAAGCATATCTTGTTACTTGTAATACTCCCTTTTCAAAAGTATATGCAACTATATAGTTCATTCCCTATTAAAACTGATTCTGGTATTACAAGTAAATAATAAAGTAGCAACACTGCTCTAATGGTCAAAATTCTCCTCTTAAACATGGTTCCCTATTGTTGTTGAGAAACACATAATTTTGAATGTTGCTAATTGTGAATGTTGATATTTTTAAATAATTATTTTCTGTGGGGGGGTTGGCTTTGCCACTCCACCCTGTACTTCTATATAAACTGCAGCTGAAGTTCATGCACCTTGTGGAAAGGAGCAAATGTACCTGTCTGTTTGAAAATGTCAAAATCTGTGATTATAGAGATTTAGTATTGCAGTGATCTTGGTGATTGCACATCTGTCCTTAGCTATATGCCATCATGCCCTAGCCTTTGTTTCTGCAAGCTATTCAGTCTCTGCTTGTTGCTGTATTTCTGTGCAATATGCATGTAAGTGTTGGCAATGTAATGAACAAGCTCACAGATTATTACTCAACAACTGAACATCATTATGTTATTCTCTGCTCTTCAGACTTCTAAACTTCACTTTTCTGCTGTCCAGCTTAAGAACTATCTGACTGTTCCCATAGATTCTACTCAGTTTCTAACTTATATCTGTCTTCATCCTGGACTCCCCTCCCACAGGGTAATATCTATCTTGTTGGGTAGATATATTTAACTTATTGGTCTACTTTCAATTGTATTCTAAAAAGTCTTACACCGACTTACTCCAGAGTCTTCACTGTAAACAAAAATGAAATGCAGTAAACAATATTCAAGTGTGATATGCAATGGAATAGCAATATTCAAATGAGCAACACAGTGCATGCTGACTTTGTTTATATTATAGCTATATGTACACATACACAATTGGGAATTCCAAAATTTTTTGAACTATTGTATTCCAAAGTTATTGAAGTAATTAAAAGGCTGATGTAACAAGCAGTGCTGATATATAATATGCACATGAATTGTAACAGTGAAAAAGACTTTTATCCAATGCATTAATGGAGTGTATGTTTACTTTGCTTACATTACATTTATATGTAAATGTATGCATCCACACACACACACACACACACACACACACACACACACACACACACACACACACACACACACATACACACATACACACATACACACAAACACACACACACATACACAACTTTACACATCTACATATAAAAAAATATATATGTGAAAATATTTTTTGTCTGAAAATCATTCTGATTCACCTTTCTACAGAGCAACATAGATATGCAACTACTTATATATGCATATAGTATGCAGTGTAATACACTGGAAAGTTGCAAATGGCAGAAATGTTTCTATGCTAAGAACATAGAATAGCTATGGACAGCACACATATGTAGAAAAATATACATCTGGACCAACAAGAGGTGCCTACACAAGTACTCTAATGGAAGTGTTGTCATCTATATTTAAAAGTTTCTAAAGGAAGCCTCACTAATGCAGGCAGTATCACAATATACGGGCTGTATCTTCCATGCAAAAGTGTTCCTTAACATTAGCACATGGCAGTTGCACTATAGTCTTGCATTAGATGCAATACAGACTTAAAATGTGACATAGTCTAAAGGGGACGTGATTTAATAGTTAAGTCGACATGTCTTGGTATGTAACAACTCACTGTCTCCCTATGTAGAATTAATAATCCAGCACATGTGCATGTCACAGAATACTATAGACTTGTATGACATATTGGCATCACATTGAGCTCTCTAATGTCATACATCATTAATGGGTCTCATTAGCAGCCTCTGCAAAATGTTAACTGTGCCAGAAACTGATGGCATAGAGTGCCAATATTCACAAACACATGGTGCTCCAATATTATGTATCAGAGTCTCCAACTCTTGCAGAGCAAGTCAGCTACATTTATGTAGCGTGATGAAGTGCTGACAATAACCCAGACATGGGTTGGGTAAATGAATAATGATGCTTTGCCTGCTCACTTGTATTTGTTGGGAGAAATAATGACAATATCCTACAGTAAGCCAGGCAATCCTTTTGGCCTTCAACTTTGGTCAAGACTGAAACTGAGAATGGTATCTGGACTAGGTAAGTGTGCAGGACATTGGAGGTTATTATAACTTTTAGAGGGGTTAAGGGACAAACATAAAGAGAGGGCATGCATAGTATCTCAAAACTGCCTTCTGAATAATGCCAGTAAATAGAGATAGTGCCTTCTAGCATTGTTTAAGCCATACTATATGAGCTTTAGTGACACCACTTGGCTCACTCTTCTATTGTGCCTAGCTAGTAACATTAACACCAAGGGATTAATCACCTCAGTTAGACTGAATAGCTTGATATCAGGAAGAGGAGGGCTTAAAGAAGACACACACCCATAAAAGTCAGCTCAACTCATGTAATTTCTATGTATTTGAAAAAAAACAAATGTCTTGAAGAGGAATATGCATATAATACAGGACCTTACTCCAGAGTGAGTGCAACTGCAGAAACCTGGACTTTTCATATCACAGATAGTTAGAGTATCATGGAGTATGGTCATTTCTGGATACACATAAAGCTGCTATCTGTTAGCACACTATAGTCTGAGCACTATGAACACATGTGAGGACAGCACTGAACAGTGTACCATGTAAAGCAATGTGTAACAGTAAGTCAATGTTGGTCCATGCATGTGATTAATGGGATGGATTCCTGTACTGTAATGACAGGATTATATACCATTCCTGAATGGTACCAATAGATATATTACCCCTTATTACATAGTATTATGATATGCTTTGTCATGCTGATAAAATGCAATTATATAAGTATGGAATATGGAAAATAGCATTCAGAGCTGTAGTTAAAATATTACCCAATTACCCATGAGTACAAGCCGCAGTGGTGTAGCGTTAGCGTTGTTGCCTCACAGCAAGAGGTTCTCCTGTTCAATTCTCAGCTGGAGCGCCTTCTTTGTGGAGTCTGCATGTCTTCCCCATGGTCGAGTGGTGTTCGAAAGACATACGTGAATATGCGTGCCTTCATTGAAGGTTGGGGGTTGAGCTGGCACCTCGGCACCCGTAAAAAAAATCTACTGCCAATCATTAGCGGACCGGAGTTCTGCTGTGCCAACTCCTAACCAAAAAGCCGAAAGAATAAGAAGAAGAACAACCCATGAGTACTTGTTGCTTACTTGCAGAAAAGGTCATGATTATATAACAGCAAACATATGTTAAAGAAAGTACTTACAGCAGTGGCACCCACAAGAAATCTAGTATCTGTTCAACAAGCATTATGTTTACCAGGCAGTATAGCAGGCACCTGTTCAATGGTTATTATAACAATCTAGTACATTCTATACAAGAGCGTTTTTTTGTTGTACCAAAATGTTTGTACAGCTAGTGAATGCGTATATATGTTATGTTGTTTTGCTATGGTATCCTCAATGTACTAATTATTGTAGAACAACTAGTGTCCTAATTTTCTGAATTGTTTGACTCATTTTCTATCTTTCTCATATATGTTGTTTTGACAGACAGTTCAGATCAGAGATGATGCAATTCACATGTCTACTTGGACCTAATGTAGACACAGAGGTGCAGTAGAGATGTGTTCAGCTATTGTTTGCATATTACCCATAAGTCCTTATGAGATACATGCATTATGTATGATCTTTAACATAATTATGTCCTAATGGGTAGTCAGACTGTACTTTGATACCACTATATTGCAGTATAGTATATTATACACTGTAGTAGTATACAATGTCACCACTATAACTGAAATTAATGCTGCATATTGTGAAAATAAAACTATAATGGCAATTTATAATTAAACATTTTGTTATTAGTTTAAGGTTTTTGCATATGTGATGTTTGATATGTGAAGATTTCTATAGCCACATGTTTTATGTATAACTATAGTAATTAAGCCTTTTTTTATAAGATGCCCAATGGCTGTTGGAAATAAGATGGAAAAAAACAAAACATGTAAAGAGCTGTAGTCTTGTACCGCTCAACCTCTTAGTGCAAGAAATCTGGACAAAGGCCAATAAAATGGTGGGACAAAAGCCCAAAAATAGGACATATTTTAAATATTGCTCTTATAAATTTAGAAAGTTGCTAGAGTAACACGGTTTGTTTTAACATACATTTTCTGAAAGATTTAAAGTCTGAAACTGATAAGTATGTCATTATTTAGTGACTTCAATCCTCAGATAATCCTAGTGATTTGCCAGAAAAATCACAAATTTTATGAGTAGCAGACCAAAAATATGAACCAAAAATCTGGGCATTCTGCAAAAATCTGGACAGTTGAGAGGTATTATACTTTGTTTACTTATATACATATATTATGAACTAACCAACAACATTACACTTGCAACAAACCAATATGAAGTACCACAGCCCCATTCCAAAACTGGCTTCATAGGTTCCACAATACTAATATAGATATTTTTAATGTGCAATATACATGTATTGACAGTATACCTGTACATGATGCCGAATGTATACCTGTTGCATATCCCTAAGCTGAAACTATGCAATGGTAACTTAGATAACTGATATTATAAGAACATTATTATAGCTATGTATAAACAACTCCTGAGTGATCTATAAATTAATGGTGGTTATATCCCTTATCTGTATATCAGTACAAAACTTATTCTTACCTCAGAGACTCCATGTTGGATTGTACTCTGTATGTACTTACCCAATTTTTGATCACATCATCAGCATATCTTTTAGTATTTTTTACAAATACCAATCCAGCAAAGTGAAAGGAGCATAGCTACTAAGCATACCCCTATGAAATATAAACTATAGATTTCTTCAGATGTGTGATGAGGATATCTGTCTGCCACAGCCTTTATATCATGCAGATTCACCTGTCTGTGTATGATGATTATGTTAATTATGGCTCAACTCATTAATGTTTCTGAATTGCTCAGTTTGCAGGATGGCAGAACCTGCTAGGCATTGCGCTAATTTGTATTTAATGACATGAACATGCATGAGTAGTCCAGTCCATATCTCGAGGAGGAGCTGTAACTCCACAGATAACTGTCCGTAAATGGAGTGACTGTAGTTCCTTCTTTATTATGAGCATACACAAGGATACAGGGCTGCCCTGTCTTACACTTGAAAGTGTCATTTTGAACCATAATAACAAAGTGCCTATATTGTAGCCCATCATCCATCATGCAAATTAGGTATCTATCAGTGCATGGCAGATGGGACAAACAAGACTTTTTTTTGGCAATTTTCTGCCATGTTTGACCAGAATTCTTCAATGTGAGACATGACTGTAGAAGGTAATGATAGGGCTCTTTTTCAATTTCTCCAAGTCTTCTGGGTTTCTAATACCATGACAGGAATGGATCCCATACCTAAGTCAAAGTACGATTAAAGTTCATGAAATTAGTATTGTTTCAGTCTTTGATGTCAGCCAGAAGTGCTCTTTGCAGCACCCACAATGTGCCCAGTAATGATTCCTTCTGCAATTCACATGGAGTTACATGTATTGGTAACAAATCTAAATAATACTGTAGATTCTTTTAAAAAGACCCGTTGCTCCTACTACTTTTGGAACTGTCTGGGTATCTTTCTTTCATATTGCTGTCATTTCTGCCTGCAAATCCTGATATTTATGACAGTGTGTCTCTCTGTACACAAACCACTGTAGTCACTGGGTGTAGCAATTTCTCAATTTTCTTTTTATTTTTCAAATACAGTTGGATAAATTCCATAGTATTTCTATATAACATCTTAAATAACTATGCACAGTATTTACATCAGCCTGACACTATAACAGAGCTTAATATATACAATTACTTTATAGGTATAACAATCCAGTTAGCAGAGTGTATCTGTTCAGTTACTATAAAGTGTCAATCAATGATAAGACATTTTTCCATGGATTGTTAATAAATGGCTTAGGATGAATTCTTAATTCTTTAATTTTAATTTCCAACAATGCTGTGGTCTTCAGTAGGCTGTAGAAGTCTTCCAAAGTCAGTATTGTGCTTGTATTCCATCTTCCTGTTATACACTTCCTTGAGATTGCAAGTATTGTCCATACTAGATACATATTTAACTCATTCAAATAAGGACCTTCATACACATTTAATAATACTAAAGCTTTACATAAGTTAAACGATTCATTAAATAAAGCTTGTAAATAGTTTTAATACCATTTAAAAATGGCTTAATTTTAACACAGTCAGAAAAATGTGATTCCAGTCTGCATTGTGTATTTGCTCACATCTCTAACATATTCCCTTTGTGGAAGAATTAATTTTAGTAATTCTATCTGGAGTTAAGAATGCTCTGTGCAAGCATTTCCAATTAAAAACTTTCCAGTATTGTGTAAAGGATGTATGTTTTATTGATAATAAAATATTTGATTTAATTTCTTCAGTTAGCAGTAATGAGTGTCCTTTTGTTATATAATTCCAATATGAGGATTTGGGTGTTGTTTTTTAATTTATCAATATCTTGTAAAATTTTGAAATACTATTTCCCATGTCATAATCATTATATGTGATTTCATATAGGTATTTTGTAAGTTCAGAAATTTCTATAAATGAAGAATTACTAATAATTCTACATAAATCTTGCAAATATGTCAGAATGCTTTGTATAGTTAGCCAATCTTGTTGTGGAATTTTGCATGTTGTTTCTATTGTTTGAATATCCAGAACGTTTAGTTCTTTGAAACACTGAAACCAACAAACAAATCCTTTCTGTTCCCAGGAATTAATTCTTTCTCTGTATATTTTATGTGGATAGCTCTTTGTAGCTATGAATGGTGTTAAAAGATCAAACCAGATTTTTAAATCTTTATTTGCATTAATAATTTTCCTAAATGAGTCAATGTCATAATTAATCATATGAGTTTTAGTGGGCTTAATTATGATATATTGCATACTAATACACAATATGTGCCATGGCACATTGTTTTTATCTATTTGAATTTTTTTTTTGTAAATCAAATTAATTTATTGATATTGCAGTTAGTAATTCTTTCCAATTTGCAGAATAATTTGGACTTATCCAATCTGAGATTGTTTCAGATATTGATGCTTTTATATATGTTTATATATTAGGAAAGGTTAATTCTCCCTGTTTCTATGGTCTGATATGATGTATTAAAGCTATTCTGTTTTTTTTGGGAAACCATAAAAATTTTATTAGGCATGAGTTTATTTCTTTGTGTATATTCCTTTCTGGTAACAGTTGTATTGCCAAAGCTATATATAGAATCTTGGGTAGTAAAACCATTTTTATTAACTGTAGTCTATCTTCAAATGTTAATATTATTTTTTACACTTTTCTACAGAGATTTTAATTGTATTGATGATATTACTGTAGTTTTTGAGATTAATTAATTATTATCCTTGTATAACTCAATTCCTAGATATTTAAGGTAGATTCTTGTTTCCCTATAATGTGATTCACCTTCGTCTGCAATTCTTTTTTTATTTAAAAATAAATATTTTGATTTTGATTTATTGAAATAGAATCCTGACGTCCTGTAAAATGTGTCAATTAAAATATCTAATTCTTCTAGTGTCTCTTTTGTATTGGATAATGTTAAAAATATGTCATCAGCAAAGAGCATTACTTTAGAATTGTATTGTTCATAAACATTTACTCCTTTGATTTTTGTATTGTTACATATTGAATCTGCCAATATTTCAATAGCCAAAGCAAATAGAATTAGTGACATGGGACATCCTTGTTTAGTGCCCTTTGTTATATGTATAGATTCAGAGCTGAAAGGACCTACCTTAACATACACTAAATTATTTGTAGATATGTATATATATATATATATATATATATATATATATATATATATATATATATATTCTTTAGTAGATGAACAAAGGAAGGAGGAAATTCAAATGACACCAGTATTTTGAATAAATAGTCCCAATTTAGGGAATCAAAGGCTTTCTCTATATCTAAGCCAATTATGAATGTTTCTCTATTTTCTTTATTAACATAATCTATACCAGAAATTATTCTTTTAATACTGTCATGTGTGTGTCTATGCTATATAAATCCAGTCTGATCATTATTTATTGTTTTGGATAGTGGTATTTTCATTCTGTCATAAATATCTTATAGTCGTTATTTAATAATGATATAGGTCTATGTGACGTACAGAAGTTTGGGGATTTGTTTTCCTTTAAGATTGGTGTGATTAAGAAATATCTCCAAGAGGGTGTTATTAAAGCTTGTGACTGAATGTCTAATAGAGTTTTATGGAAAAGGGATAGTATCTTTGAAGTAAAATGTTTATATATTTCCATAACTATGCCATTTGTACCTGGAGCTTTATTATTTTTACCCTCTTTTATTGTATTTGTAATTTCTTTATAGGACATGGGTGATTGCAGATCTAGTTTTAATTTTTCTTGTATTTTTTTTTTATATTAGAACATTTTTCATCTAGATTTAATTGATCGATATGTATATTTTCTTTTTGGAAATGTTCCATATAGTGATTTCTATATGCATCAAGAATGTCACCTATATTCAATACATCTTCCCCTTTCTTTTCATGGAAGGTACTTTTAATGCTATTAGCTTTTGATTGCATTTTGATTCTTGTAGATAAATTATGTAGATAGTTGGGAGAAGTGGCCAAGGTATTCATTTTTAATTTTTCTAAAGCTAAACTAGTTTTATGTGTTAGAATTTCATTGCTTTTATTGTTTAATACTATATTTTCTTTTTCATCTCCAAATGATTTTGGACTCTTTGAATATTCTGAATAAATCATTACTGTTGCTCAGTTGTTTAAGAATCTCTCCTTTAAAAAAAAAATAAAAACAGATAACAAGTGATGTACCATATCAGTTGATACTTTGAGGGATGTAGTTGTAAGAGATATTGTTTGGGACTGCTATCTTGGAATCAGTTTTTTTTTTTTTGTTTTTTCTTTCTAGCATTAGTCCAAGGATTTGTTTCTTTTGATCTTTTAAGAGTAGGGACCTTCCATTCCATTTCTTCTGGGATAGACACTAGGTTATTGCTTTTGATGACTATAGTAGCTTCTGCTAAGTCATTCAAGGTTCTCATCTCATTGGCAAAAAGTATTTTTATCTTGGCTGAAAAGGCCAGCTGTGCTTTAATGTTGTTTTACTTCAACAGTTTTATTATTGACCAGATTTTTTCCTTTGTTCTAGTATTCTGGAAGAATAATTATTGTCAAACATTATCAGGCTTTGACTGTATTTTAAGGATGATTTTCTCTAAGCAGATTTTAATAATAGTTCCTTGTCCAGAAATGAAAGAAATTTTATAACTATGGATCTAGGTGGAGTATTTGTTGAGTTAGAAGCAAGTTTCCTCAGTGTTCTGTGTGCCCTTTCAATTCCAAATGAAAGTCCCTCTTTCAAGTAAAAAATTCAGGAAACCAGGTTGTTAAGAATGAAATAATGTCTTCACCTCCAGGTTGTCAGGCAGACCAAAGATCCTTATGTTGTTTCTCCTTTCCCTGTTTTCTATGTCATTTATTTTGTTAAGCAGCTATGCATTCTGTTTAAGCAGAAATTCTTCTTGGAATTCTTCCTCTGAGTCTCCCTTCAGTGTCATTTAGTGAAGTCTCTATATTTGTTATTGTTGTACGATGTTGCTATAATAGTTTCTTAAGAGTATCCGTCAGGTTTTGAGAATTTAATTTGCAGTTTTCTAAGTCATTTTTAAAGCCATCCATCTTCCAAGATACTTCCTGTAAGGTAGATCTCATCAATTGCAGTTCTTTTTCAAAGCAGTATCTGGGTGAGAATTTCTTGAGTTGTTCATATTCAGTGACTCAATATATCTCCAAGTTACTTGACAGGAAAATTTTTGTATATCTCCATCAAAATTGATATTTATGTAGTTTAGTAGTTTATCTATAGATGTCTGACATTTTAAACTTGAAAATAATAACATTTTCCTATATTATTATACTAGTTTATGGAGCTCTCAAAATTCACTGCTCTCAGTTGGCCATCTAGGCTCCACCCCCTGCGTGTAGCAATTTCAATGATCAATTTAGTGCTCATTTTTTTAAATTTCACCAAGTCTTTTGGGTTTCTAATACCATGATGGGAATGGACCCCATTCCTAAGTCAAAGTATGATTAAAGATCATTAAATTAGTATTGTTTTAATCTTTGATGTCAGCCAAAAGTGCTCTTTGCAACACCTGCAATGTGACCAGTAATGACTCCTTCTGCAATTCGTATGTGGTTACATGTATTGGTAACATGTCTAAATACAATTGTAGATTCTTTTTTATAAGATCCATTGCTCCTACTACTATTGGAACTGTCTGGGTATCTTTATTCCACATTGCTCTCATTTCTGCCTGCAAATCCTGATATTTTATGACTTTGTGTCTCTCTGTATGCAAGACACTGTAGTCACTGGGTGTAGCGATTTCAATGATCAATGCTACCTTTGTCTTCGTTTCATGGACCACTCTATCTGGTTTTCTGATATCAATCTTTTGAACTGTTGGTAATGGGTGATTCCATGTGTTATAAACTTCATCATTTTCTATGATGCTTTGTGGCTCATGTTTCCAGTGTTTTTCAGCCACTTCAATACCATAATGTTTGCACAATCTCCAGTGCAACAGTCTTGCCACATTATTATGCCTTTCAGTATACAGTCCTTCTGCCATTAGTATGTCAGAATCAGCAACGAGGTGAGTAAATGTTTCCAATTCTGTTTTACAAAACCTACATTTTTCTGTTTCTACAACATGTTCAATGGACTTTGTAAACTAGCATGTAATTAGCCCACTATCTTGGGTCGCCAATATCAACCTTTCATCTGTTGGTTTGAATTCACCTCTCCATAACCATTCCTGCATTCATTCCTGATCAACATGAGGTTCTTCCAGAAGTTTTCTATACTTGCAGCTATATTTATGCATTTTCCACATTTCTTGCCTTCTCATCTGGTCCTTCACCTTATATTCTTTCTTTTGTTTTTTGGCATATTCAGTTCCTGCCTGATTTTTATCTACTTCTGGTTTGATTTCCATTCATGCTTGATGCTGATATGCAGAGAAGTCATCTTCAATTTATTTTCTTCATGTTTCAAAATGTCACTACATTTGGGTCTTGTGAGGTCAGTAGATGTGTGTGGAGTCCACAATTGCAGATCTATATATTTAATCAATTTCAAGGAGGCCCATCCCTCCTTTGGAATGGGAATGTATAACCCTGGTATGCAATGATTTTTATAAATCATTTGGTGAGCATGAAGTAGCCTTGTTGTTATCCTAGCTAATCTATCCAACATGTTTTGGGGCCAGTCAATCACTCCAAAACTATAAGTTAGGACAGGAAGAGCAAATTGGTTTATAGCTTGAATTTTGTTCCTAGATGTCAA
This sequence comes from Protopterus annectens, assembly GCF_019279795.1. Lineage (NCBI taxonomy): Eukaryota > Metazoa > Chordata > Ceratodontiformes > Protopteridae > Protopterus > Protopterus annectens. Next base: position 80,715,115 of record NC_056734.1, on the reverse strand, counting down.
CATTGTTTTCAAGATTAATCTAAGTCTTCTAAAGTATTCCTTACTAAGTTTTATTTGTATTTGTTCATGTTTTATTGTTGATCCTTTATCAATTTCCAAATATTTATATCACATTATTATCCCAAACTGATGTTTTCTTGGTACTGCAGTTTTCCTGCTTTAAAGGAGGCTTTGGCACATATATCAAGACATTATAACATTCTATCATCTGAAAACATTTTGACAACTTGCAGTTGTGCTTTCAGTTCCTCATCTGATGAGCTATACTGTTTTAAATCCTCGACAAAGAGAAGATGAGAAGTCTTTACACTTTGTTGTTTTCTAGGAGCCAAAATATAGCCATGGCCTAAGATGGTAAATAAACAAATTAAGGGCTTAAGAGCAAGGCAGAATAACAGCAGTGACAAAGAGTCACCCCTGGAATATCCCTCTTTGAATTTTTATACCTGGAATAATAATTTGTCCTTTATCATGGCTTAATTGCAAAGTGAACTGCCACTGTTTCATGGTCACTGTAATGTAATTGATTAGTGTAGGGTGCATCTTATACATTTTTATCACTCTTTCATCCACAAACGTGGGATACTATCAGATGCATTTTTTATAGACAATCTATGCCATACTTAGATTTGTCCCCTTTTTACAGTTCTCCACTATGACTTTTGACTATTTAACAACAAATGATTCTTTGTTCCATATGACTTTCTTTTAGTACCCTTTTGTTCTACTGCCATAATTGAGTTTTCTTCTAAATGACTATAAACTCTGTTGGCATCAATTCCAGGGTATAGTTTATATGTTGATGGAAGGCAAGTTATTGGTCTATAGTTTGTAGGGAAGCTTGCAGGTTCACTCTTAAGTAGTAGCATTGTTTTTCCTGTTGTTAGCCAGGTTGGTTTCTGTTGAGGGTGTGCATATAAATAGTTCTTACTCATAGCTAAATATTCATGCAAAATATATTAATACTTTTAACCAGAAGTTAGGTACTGCATCTGGGCCTGGTGTTTCCATTTGGAGGCTTTTCTTAACTTTGTTTCAATCTCTCTAGCTGTTACTTCATCCTATTTCATATCATTTACCTTTGAACCTCTTATTCTTTCCTTTAATTCTGTCCATTTAGCATCTTTGTTATGTTCCACAGGATTTTCTTATATACTTCCAAAATGTAGGTATTTCTTCTTTTTTGGTGGTCTTTCAATTCCTTTTACCTTATTTCCCAACTCTCTACAGAACTTTTTTGGGTCATCAATAAATTGCTTATTTTGTACTTTTCCTTTATATTTATCCATGTATCTTCTAAGTTTTTCCACCTGTTCTGAGTCTTTTAGCTTGTTAATTGTGACATTGCATGATAGATCCTGGTCTGTTCTAATACTGCACATTGCTTTTATTACATTATATTTTTCTTGCTCTTTTTCCTCTTCTATATTCTTCTAACAGTGACACTTCTTGTCTTAATTGCTTTATAATTTTCTCTATTCAATACCTCCATGATGATATTCAATTTCTCCCCTTCCTTTCCCTCACTACCCTGTGTTCTTGCAATAGGACTTTATCAGTTAATTTAGCTGCACAGTAATATATCCTGTTTACTTCTGTTATATCACATGGATCTGTATGGGCAGTGCTAATTACTGTGTTCATTTGTTTTATCAAACTTCTGACATTTTGCGTTTTATTGACCTTCTGCAGTCTATTTCTTTCATTGATCTTAATATGTCTATCTCTATTAAATCAAGCAACTCTACTCTTAGCTCATTTTCTTCTAAATTGAGGGCACATTTTTATTTTCCATTTTCTGCAGGCATTCTGTAGAAAGTTCCATCTTCCTGTGGCAGATTCTATTCAATTTCATCCTGTGCCATTCTTTGCTCTGTCATATAGGAACTTACTGGTCTATCACTCCTCAACATTGACTGCATCAGAGTTTCCACAGTTTCATGTTCCTTGCTGCCCAGCTTCAAGTGTAGGTTTATATTGGTTTCCTGTGGAAGGCTCCAAAATATCTTCATATGGCACCTGACCAATTGCTTCCCATTCCACTGGTTTTCCTTTAATTTGGATATCCATTGTCCTATCCTGTTATGGTGCTTTCTGAATTAGATTTTCTACACTGAATCCTTCACTTTGTAGGTACTCCATGACCTCACTTTCTGTTTCTTTAACTTCTCCATTACTAATCTCCTTTTCCATGTTTCCTCTATGTCTTCTTATTGTTTGCATTGTAAAATTTTCCATATCTGTATTTCTTTGTCTGTATTTCTCTTCAGATATTTTTGGTGCTGCTCTTTTTGTATTGCTTAGTTTTTATTTCTCCTTTGCATACGTATTACACCATATTAAATCTCTTTTTTTCCTATTTCTTCTTAAGATGTCTCCTGTTTTTTCTGCTTTTCCTTACTTTGTGGACTCGCTCCAGTGTGCTGTGATGTAACCTGTGTTAGACCCTCTACACCAAATCCTTCACTTCTAAGCACTCCATAACTTCACCTTCTATTTTTTTAACTTCTACTTTAAGTACTTTCTACTGTGTCACCACACACCCTGCCAGTTGTCTGACTTCCCTGTTACTTTAAATAACCCTCTTACATTCCTCTTAAGTCCCTTACTGCACTTCCCAACATGCATTCTCTTTAAGCGGTAAAAATGGCACCTATCCCACAAAAAATATCCTCCAACCTGCTCATTCTTTCATTGTGAAATTCCTGTTCTATTCAATGTTTGCTTCCCCTTTTCCTCTCTTTCCTATACTCTCATTTCCAACCATTAATATGGTAAAAAAAATAGATAAACTCACCTCATGCATGCTCATCGAGGGCTTCCAAATCACTGATCTTTTTTGATTGTACTGTGAGTGGTGGGTTATGGAGAGCACTGTCGATGCCTGTGTAGAACCACTGCAAACTGGTACAGCAAAGAGAGGGGCTGCAATGTTCCATATGTACATATGTATTAGCCTTAGCTGGCAGCAGCCCCCCAAATGAGCTAAGAACATACTACATGGGGTATAATTGTCAAGATTTCATTATTTCCATTGCAGTGAGTTACCGTGTCAAGTATGCTGTGAATGATAGACTGGACCTCAACAATGGTGTTGGCTCTCTTATCCCTTAATTTTACAAGTGGGCAACCAACAACTTCTGTCTTCTTCACTAACACCTTTTTGTCTCATTGCTTCTGTAGCTCAACATACTAGAATTGGAGATGGTTGTGGGTACAAGTCTCTTCTGGGTTGTATGCTTTTTTCTTTCATTGTGCAAGTATGTCACAAAAAGGCGGTATGTGTTTCCCTGACACTATTTTCACACTGCTTCTATAGCTCAGTCTGCGCAAACGTACTTTGTTTACTGCAAGTGGGAAGGATATGGGATTCATGTCCTATACAAGTTTTGCTTGTTTCCTGACATTTTGTAGTACCTACTTTTGATCAATATATTGGATCTTTTCACCCATTTTGTGTTGTTTTATATTTTTTTAACCTTCAATTAGTTGTAATTTATCTGTGCATCTAATGCCCCCTTCTCCATTGTCTTCTACATCCCTGATTGTGTTGACAACTCCTTTTGCAGTCTTGTCATTGATATATATATATATATATATATATATATATATATATATATATATATATATATATATATATATATATATATATATATATTAGTATGTGTGACCCTATTACTCTCCTTAACCTTATTTCCCTTAGTATGTCCCACAATTTACCTTCTCTGCATATCTACATATACAGCTACATCTATATCTATATCTATATATATCTATATCTATATCTATATCTATATATATATCTGCATCTGAATCTGCATCTATATCTACATCAATATCTATATCTGTCTCTCTATTGGTCTCTCTTTCTATATATAGATACGTCATTGCATCAAAAAATATATCAGCACACATGCCTCATGACCCTGTTGGGCCACCAAATACATTCTTTCTCTTGTTGCAGCTGTGCATGCAATGTCTCGCTGAGCACCCTTGGGGCTCATGCTTAATGCACAAGTACTAATCCATCCTATAACTTCCCTATGGCAAATCCATCCTCCTATATGTTCTTCTTACAGTCGATGCTGTGTCCACAGCCACTATTTTTAACATACTCCTTGTCACTCACAGTTGCCTGGTCATGTGCATTATTAATGAGCATTGAGACCTGTCACATACACACAATAAATAGAAGAGGGGAGGCCACAATCATGACCTCAGTGTTTCCAAATCTCAGGGACAGTCACTTTAGACATAATAATTATAGTATATATTTATGTTCATGATAATTTTTTATTGGCTACGCTTTAGTGAAGTGATAATTATGGGTTCAGGTGCCTAGGCAGTGAGGCATTTCCCTGTGGTACATTTGACTGGGGACACATGCCTGAAGTAACATTCAGCTGCAGAGAAATATGGGTGTTTGCAAATTCCCTGTGGGCAAACAAAAGCATACGCTGCCATGCCCACAGTTTCAGTAACCAAATGCACAGGGGGAAAGCAATGTCCATAGTCCCCACAGGAACATGAGACAGTAGGCAATAAGGCAGGCATCAGCAGCAGGCTGGCCAGAGGGCATGTCAGTGGTAGTAAAAATGCAGTGCACAATGGGCAGTGCTTTTATAATTGGAGTGTGTGGACCACTACCCCCTTCCCAGTGTCTAGGGAACATTACCTAAAACACATACTTGAGCATAAATGTGACTACAGTATCCTGCAGGATTTCCTTCATGCTGTAGCACACGTCTACATGTTGTAGTTACATAAGTATGTATTGTACACTGAGCACAACACTCATTACTTCTTCTGCCACCATTCATTTGATTATTAAAGCTGTGAGCATGGCAGGGTGTGCTTCTCTTTGCCCACAGGGAATTTGCAAACAGCCATATTTCACTGCAGCTGAATGCCACTTCAGCCATGTGTCCCCAGTCAAATGTACCACAGGGAAATGTCTCGCTGGCTAGGTGCCTGAACCCGATAATTATACTTTTGTTTGAAATGTAAAGTTTCTGAAGTGATGCAGTTTGACATTTCTCTATGCCATGTTTATTTAATTATTTACTGCATTTGTTTACTGAGATAGTCAAAAAGGGCAGAAAGCTTCCTCTTTTCAGCACAGACCTGGGGAGAAAATCTCCAGAAAAATTCCAATACGACATAAAGAAAATAGTAAACAGAGGCTGAGGCAGAGTCAGATCCAGCACTAGGCTACCTAGGCAGTCACCTAGGGCCCACTGGCTGGGAGGTGCCCCTCTTTAGGTGGAAGAGGGCCCACTGGCCAGGGTGCTCCACAACATGTGCTCTTTTAATGAGAAAAAATTATATGTATTCTTTAATGGTGTTCTTCTTTAAGAATGTCCTCTACTTCTGTGCATTCATGCACATGTTGATGGTTGCACCTGTTGCTTGTTTCTTCATTTCTGTGTTCCATGTGCTGAATTTAAACACAAGATTTTCCCACTGTAAACAATTTTGATGCCAGACAACATGTCATCTATCAGTAAGGTGTGTGTGTGTGTAATGCTCTAATTAGGGATGACAGGTTAGTTAATTTTCTCAGGCTCAAACCTTGTAATTTGGTTACAGGAAACAAGTGCCTGAATCCTTTACACTGACTTCCAAACTACTAAGAAAGAAAGGAGTTTCTGCATTTTCAAAGAATTTATTTCAGTGCAGTTTCAAGTGAATTGTGAGCTTCATTGCATTTTCAAGGAATTGTAAGCTTCAAGAGAAAGAAAGTTTACTGCTGCTCATGCTAAGTCTGTTTACAATGTGCAGGGCCAGACCTCTCAACCAATTGGGGACAAATTTCAACAGAATCAGGGACAAGTCAAGAAAAAAATCAGGGACAATCAGGGACACTTTTAAAATATTAGTGCTATTAACTTGAAACATTGACAGAATCAGAGCATATGAATTAATACACATTTTATGAGGTAAAAGAAGTTTATAACTTAATTATTGTCATTATTCATTAAGTGTAATTCACCACCTTTCCTCCAAAAGTCACTAGTTTTAGGAGGGATTAAGAGGGACAGAGTTAAAATTTAAATCAAAATCAGGGACAGTTGAGAGGTATGCGTGCAGCTGTTTTGCTTATAATATGGTCATCACTACTGTGCTATAGAATTTGAAAGCAGTGTTAGTAGCAGAACAGGTAACATACTTTTGATGCAGAAGAATCTAGCAGTTGTACTGCCTATTCTACACATACTCCAGACTGTTTTTTTAATTTTGGTTTGAATGCTTTTAAATACTTTGTAAAGTTTGTACTGCTCACAAACACTATACTATTATTGTCTGTGCATGTGCTTTACACTGCATATAGGAAAAGGGCCAGTGTTTAGATGCTGGGACCGGACACATATGTAATTGTTCTTTAATATGTTCCTCCATGTAATCCGACATTTTCTTTGTGATGTAACTGCTATGTGCTAGTAGCCTTTAAATCCTGTGTTTTTATTTTTTTGTAACCTTTTAACTAGTGCTGCATTTCTGCTGTATATTGCAAATATTTGAAGCTGTATCTGCTGCCTTGTTGTAAGTCAGAAACTCTTCTACTGCTGTCCCATTTTTACTTTGTGCCTACCTTTTCCCCGTATCTCTTCTATCTCATTCCTCTCCTGTACCACTATCTCTTCTCACACTCTCCCTCCCACTCCACTCATTTATAAGCACACACTCTCACACCAAACCTAACCTCAGATCATCCTCTTCTACCAATCTGTACTACACTACCTAGCTGTATTCATCTTTCTCCTTCCACTAGAGCTACTCAATAACCACTCTTTTCTTTTCTTTCTTACAGCTTGCTAGATTGTGTTCCAGCCTCCTCAAGTGTTTTCCACTGTTTGAAAATCACCCTGGCTTCCTGTCCTTGAAAAAGAAAATTAAAAAAAAACACCAAACAGAATCCCTGCATTGCTAGCAACTATACATCCTCCCCCCAAGAACGACATTCTGTACAATACTCTACTGTGGTATTTGTATTACTTTCTAAAATTGTAGCCATAATCTCCCTAGTTAAGTGCTCAGCCAAGTGTCCGCTAGCAGCCTACAGTGGTCTACAGTCCCCTTTTTACTCTCTCTTTCTCCTGTCTCCTTCCCACTCCCTTGCCCATTCCTCAGGATTTCCTAGTAGTCATTTTACAGTTTGGCCACTAGGTGGCAGTGTTTCCCCCTCTCTGTGTTCACATTTAATTTACAGTAGTCCTGTATCTGTGCTTCACCCCCCTGTAAATTCCCCTCTGTAGCTCTCCTTTATAGTATTTGGCCGTGTGTCTTATTCCTGTGTCCCCATACCTCCGAGCTTCTTTCTAGCTCTATGCCTTGCCTCCCCTCCACTGATTGTTTTGTAGGTCTCCTTCCTTCTCCTTGGCTCTACCCACTCCATTCGCCCTACAGGCTCACTCTGCTCCCCTACCCTGCCCCCAAATCTCACCCGCCCCCCAGCACCTCTACACGTATACTTGACATACCTCACCCACTTCCACCCTCTTCCTCCCATACCCAATCAGCTTATCTAACCCCACTCATAATCCAGTCCACCTCTTCCAGTCCATCCCATACATTTAATCCCCCCACCTTCTCACCACTAGATCCAAACTCTCAAACATAGCTTGGCCCTATACCTTTATAGTCTAAGCCTACCTTCAACTACATACCCAAAATAAACACTATGCTACTAAACCTGCCACATTTGTAAGTCTAATACTAAGTTTTATTATCTTATCCTTTATCAACTATCTCACTGGACCTCTCTATGCTAATCACTCTCCCCCATTCCACACTACTACCTCAGCCCTTATACATCACCCACACTCACTAACCTGCATTTCCCCCAGTCTCTACTCCATGAACAATACTTTACTCTTCTCCTATAAACTTATATCTACCCAAAGAAACACCACACCATTCTACACCAGCTCTATCTCAATAATGTTTACTACCCACAAATTTAATACTAAGCAACTTAATTACCTCCTCTCCCATATTCATCAACTTATGTCTATCCTTCTCTCTAAAGGCATACACCCAAACCATGGCCCATCTCCCCCACACAACCCAAACTCTCCATCTCACTCACCCTACTCACCCAGTAAGTCCCTCCATTTCACAACTCTAAATTCTCAGAGCATTTGTAATAAAATCCCCAACCTCCATGCCTGGCTTATCCATAATCAACCAGATATGCTGTCCATCTCTGAAACTTGGTTGAAAGCCCATATACAAGACTCAGCCTTAATACCACCTAACTACGGCCTTATTAGAGAAGACAGAACACACAAAAAGGGGAGGTGTTGCTCTCCTCTATGCCTCATCCTTCCTAGTTACCCCTACTCCAAACCTATTCCCAAATTTGGTAACTCTGAATTAATCCCAGTCCTTCTTCAGATAAATAAACACAAATTTATCTGTATTGTCACCCTTTATATCCCCCCAGGAGACAATGTTCCACTCCTTAAAGATATTCTCTCCTGGTTTTCTACCATCATTACTAATGAAACTATAATCCTGGGTGATGTCAACATTAACTGGGCCACAGTTCAATTACCAACCAACTCTCTAAATATAAATCTTTTCAACTTCACTCAACTTATTTCCTCAACAACCAGACCATCCAAAGACTTCCTCTCTAGAAACATCCTAGAATAGATTCTAGTTTCACATCCCCACTACATAAGTAATAATGGTACCCTTCCCAACCCACTAGGTGACTACCTTCCCACTTTTTCCCATTATATTTCCCCCCCACAGCTAACTCATACCTATACCTCTACTTGATACCTAAAAAACTTTAACCCCAATGAATTGTCAAAAGCACTAAAAAGCACAAGCTGGATCCCACTAAAATCATTACCCACAGACAATGCTATTACTTACTTTAATGCAACTTTCTTAAATTTGCTTGACTCCTTTGCACTCTGGAAAACAAAACACAGAAAAAGCAACCGAGTTCCATGGCTAACTAAGAATACCTTACTCTTCATGCGGCTTCATGATAAAGCCTGGAAACATTACCATAAAATTAAAACCACAACTACCCTGAATGAATACAAAACACTCCGCAACAAAGTAAAAAAACTTATCTCAGACCGCAAAACCTACTTTTTCACACTTGAAACCAACCATAAATCTAACCCTAACAAATTCTGGGATGGAATCTCCTCCCTCCTCAACCCAGGTAAAAAAAGAGAACCGCTGCCCTGACCCAAATGCCTCTCAACTGGAACTAGCTTCCCAAATTAACTCCTTCTTTATAGACTCCATAGCCAAACTAACATCATCCTTCACAAATAATTCAGCTTCTCCACATCCACCCCCTCACATCCCTTTCTCCTCTGTTAACTCCAGCTCCCAACCTCCTCCATTTTCCATGGACCCCATCCCTGTCTCTACTATAAAAAAACTACTTCTAAAACTGAAACCATGTTCTAATGCCCCTGACAACATACCATCCTACTTTCTCAAAATAGCAGCAGAAGCCATTGCCCTCCCTATCTGCATACTTATAAATCAATCTATTTCAGAATGTCATGCCCCCAGCTCTGGAACAAGGCCTTTATTATTCCACTTCATAAAGGGGGCAACAATAACATCCCTAAATTCCGACCTATCGCTATCTTATCCCATTTTTCTAAACTTCTCGAAAAATTTATCCACCTACAACTTCTACCCTATCTCTTAAGTAATAACCTTCTTACTCCTACCTAGCATAATTTCTGACCCAGCCATAGTACCCCCCCACTGCTCTCATCTCCTTCCTAGAAACTGTTAACAAGGCCAGAGACTTCCATCACATTATGTCCACCCTGCACTTAGAACTTTCTAAGGCTTTTGACAACATCTCTCAGAACTTTCTCCTTACTAAACTCTCAAAACTAAACTTATCCCACTCTGTTATCAACTGGTTCACCAGTTATCTATCCAACAGCAACAAGCAGTCAAGTGGAAAAAAGCTATTTCACCTTTCCTAATTACTCCCACAGGTGTGCCCCAAGGTTCTATTCTAGGGCCCTTCCTATTCAGTATTTTCAGAAATGACTTCTATCTTGCCATCCCTAATGTTAATCTCATCCAATACGCTGATGACTATACAGTAATCTGCTTTGCCACTTCTGCTTCCCCATTAGCAAAATTACCTTATGATGCCTTCTCTTCTACTGAACAATGGATGCTAGCAAACCACCTGGCACTCGGTACAACCAAGACCAAACTAATGATATTCTCCCCTTCTAAAACTACCATCCTAGATAAAGATTAATTCTCTATCATCAGCCAGAATAACACACCTCTCAAAATAGTATCCACTGCAAAACTATTAGGAGTTCTCATTGATGACCAGCTAAAGTTTGATAACCATCTACAAGTAAACATCATAAAAACACACAAGAAGCTTGGCATGCTCTACCATCACTACTGCTACATCTCTCCCTGCACCAGGATCATTCTTGCTACTACTTACCTCCTCCCTTCCCTCTTATATGGTGCCGCTATCCTTACTAATCTACAATCCTCCCTCAAGTCAAAACTCTCCTCCTGCTACTACAAAATTTCTAAATTTGCACTGGCCACAGATCCTCTAACCATCACTGTACATCCCTACATCAACTGAACTAGCTTGAGCTACCCAATTATCTCACCTATACTCAACTTATCCAAACACACAGACTTATTTTTAGCTCCTCTCTTTGCCCCTCCCTTACCTCTACCTTCCAGTTGAGCTACATAAACCTGTCCGTCAGCCAGGCAACCATCTTCTATCCTTCTCTGTAGCACGCCATTGGAACTCTCTCCCACCACACATCCGTACCACTAGCAGTCACTCTGCTTTCAAAACTTTACTCCACTCCCATCTAATCTCACAATGAGAATGCTTGTGTGCCTGCCCTACATAGCTTTCTCAACCATAGTTACTCTCCACAAGCTAATATATCTGCTATGAATTTCTTATTGTCTTATGTCTCTGAGCATATCAAAACAATCCTGTCTTGGTTTGTGATTTGTTGTGGAGTTGACTGGTAAGAGAAGTTTTATTTATTTTTACTGTTAAAAGGAGGTGCGACTGCCAGCTATAGTGAACAGAAGCTACTGCATGCCTTCATGTGCGACGTAAAATAATTACAACTTCTGTCTGGCAGGTATAACTTGTATGGTCAGAACAACTTTATTGTAGTTTATTATTTAGTTGTATATTGCTGGTATAATTTTTGTCATAGAAGTTGATTTAAGTTCCTTTGAATTCTTTGCTACTTTGTGTAATTTATTTCCTTTGCAATATTTTATTCAATTAAAGCTGAATATGGATTCCTTAAATGAGTATGCAATTAACGATTTGCTGATACACAAGTATCTTGTGCAGTGTAATAAATGCTATGCATATTTAAAGGTAACAGCTGATAACACTGGTGATATTTGTTCCTCGTGTCAAGAAGTTGGATAATTTGCTTACCATTGTTAGAAGCAAATCTCAACTTGATGATGATTGCACATGTGCAATTGGCATGGCTTGGAGAACTGTTGTATCATATATTAATGACTGGACTGATGAACTAAATAATGTTAGGCATAGAACAAATAGAACAGATTTAGGAAATGATGCATCTATTTTCTGCAAAGAACATTCAACTCCTATGAAAGATGATGAGGCCCCTGAGAACTATGGAATTGTGGATGCAAATACTCAGCAATCTCAGGATCCGGTTTGTTTAGAAGGAAATAAAAAAAGAAAGAAAGAAAGAAGTCCTCAAATAACAAGGAAGAAAAAGAAACTGACTGATGACTGTAAAGGAAAGAGAATACGTAGTAAAATGGATTCTGCTTAGTTATGTAACACACTGGTGACAGGGAATGAAGATATCTGTCTATCAGAAAACCCTCAGTCTACAGAAAAAGGCATCACCTTTCCAATGGAAAAAGTAGAATAAAGAGGCAAGGGGCAGGTGAAAAGTAAGAAATCAAAACTGAGTGTGGAAGGACTGAAGAACATTACTGTAAGAAAAAAAGAAGAGAAAGACAGATGCTGACTACATGGCTCAAGCTCTGGATTTACAGTGCCAGCTGGATGAGAATTTAATACGCAATGAAAACAGTGGAATTAATAAGACTAATAGTGATGAAGATCTATCCTTCGTAACAATTGATAGAGAAAAAATGACTGTATTAGAAGCTGAAGATTCTTCAGAGATGGTCAGCAAAGATATTCTTGTAATTGGAGATTCAGCTATTAGAGGAACTGATACTTATATTTGCAGAGATGATAATAAACATCAAATAGTGTTATGCTTGCCAGTAGCAAAAATAGAAGATGTGAAACAACCTTGGAACTCTTTAATGTAAGGAAGTATGGATCTGTTTTTATTCATGTTGGTACAAATGATGCCACCAATAAAGATTCTCTGACTGCTATTCGGGAACTGACATCCCTCCTAGATAGTATACCTTGTACTGGTGTTAGGACATATTTTTCACAAATCACCTATAGAAAGGATAGTCAGGTCACTGTGAATGAAAAGATTTTTTGGATAAACACCTACATGGAAAAAATGTCCTGTTATAAAAAATGGAAATGTATAGAGCATCCAAACCTTCTTTTGGGCACATGTGTTCAGACAAGATGGTGTGCATTTGTCTAGATCAGGGAAGGGTATTTTTGCAGCAGATATTTTGCAATATTTGACAAACTCTAGCCAGGATTTTTGCCAGGTCAAAAATGTAGCAGTTCAGAGATAGCAACATTTAATGCATCTGTGATGGTTGTTAATGCTAGGAGCATTAATAATAAAATGCTTTTATTAGAAAATTTGCTACGTTCCCACAAGATTGATGTTATAGTTTGTGAAACATGGTTATAGAACAATGACTGGAAACCAGTTCTGTCAGGGTATAAATGTTTTTACTGTAACAGACATTCTAAAAAAAAAATCAGGTGGAAGTGTTATGATAGGCTTTAAAGATAGCTATGAGACTTGTGATTATTACATGTTCAGTGATAATACCAAAACTATAGACTGTGTAACTGTGACAATAAAGACAACCCTAGAACATATAACAATTGTTGTAGTGTACAGACCACCAAATTCAAGTACAGATGACCTAGAGGAATTCATACATTTCTTACATGAAACACAGGAGGGAAGAATAATATTAGCTAGGGACTTACATTTACCAGAAACAGACTGGAATAATATTGACTCAACAACTTTAGTAAAGAAATTATTCACAGAGTATATTCAGGAACAACAAATACTTCAGATTGTAAACAAACATACCAGGGGGCAGTATATACTAGATATTGTGTGTGTTCCTAAAGAAATGACTAACTTCAAATCAAGTTTTACCACCATTGATGTGCAGTGATCATGGGGTCATAAAGGCTGATTTGTTGCTAGATAATTCTGCCAAACTGAAATCTAAGCCAATGCACAGAACGTTAACTACAGATTATAGGGAAACAAAAAAGTTGCTATATAAAACTAACTGGAGTGAGGTGTTAAGTGGAAAAACTGCAGATGGAATGTGAAAAGTTTTGAAAGAGAAATTGTTTGAGTGCAAAAAGTAAAAAAAATGTTAAACATCAGGATCTAGGCACGTAACATTAGGGGGTATATTTCCATAAGAACAAGATACCTGATTAAGGTGAGAGACAAAAAAATATAAGAAATGGAAGAGAGGTCGAACTACAACTTTGAAAACTGAAATAAACAAGCTGGACAAACAGATTAAGCATAGTGTTAGACAAGATCAAGAAAAATTTGAAGAAAATTTATAAAAAGATATTGAGCATAATAGGAAAGCATTTTATATATACATAAGATGTGGAAGAAGTAAAGATACACAACTTGATAAACTATGTGCAGATTTTAAAATTTATTCTCAGACACAACAGATTATAGATATATTTACAAAATCTTATGCAAAACAGTTTGGCTCCACAAAAGGGGTGGTAAGTTGTCCTAGTGACATCCAGGCAATCCCATATATTGGAATCAAATTAGATAATATTGAAAAAGAACTGTGCAAACTGGATCCAAACAAAGTGCAGGGAGGAGACAGAATAAGTAACAATGATTTGAGAACACTTAAGCAAGAACTTACACTGCCATTACATTTATTATTCACTAGGTCATATAAATATGGGGCAGTTCCTCAAGATTAGAGACATGCATTTATTAAACCTGCCTTTAAGGGAAAGGGAAGTAGGACAAACCCAGAATCATATAGACCCTTAAGTCTACTTTCATGTTGCGGAAAAATAATGGAGAAGGTAATATTGGATAAATTATTGTCGGAACTTGATAGGTTGGGACTTGAAACCATATATCAGCATGCATATGTTGAAAATAGATCTATTACCACCTGTAACATGATGTTCTATAACAATATAATAACAGCTATGAATGAAACATTATGCTGTAATGTGATTTATGTAGATTTAACTTCAGCATTTGACAGGGTCATGCACAAAACACTGATCAATAAATTAGTGCAACTAGGAATTGATGTACTGTTGATAAGATGGATAGCTGCATTGCTTACAAATAGGAAATGGCAAGTATCACACACCAACTGGACAGGTGAAATCCTTGATTACAGTCAAGGTGTCCCACAGGGCTCTGTACTAGGCCCTTACTTGTTTAGATTGTATCTTTCAGACCTAACTTTTTCATCTGAGGTATTCTACAGTCTATATGCTGACAACCTGAAATTGGGTAAACTGATTACAAGTGTTACAGATAAGCATGTCTGCAAAATAATTTGACTAAATTGACCATTTGGGCACAGGAGAATAATATGTTGATAAATATATGAAAAACTAAGGATATGAAATTTGGGAGACATAAACTGAAAGGTGAATATTTAATACAGCACGCAGTGATTGAAACTGTAGACTCATTTAAGGACCTGGGTATATGGGTAGATTCAGCTATGAGTTTTTCTAATCATATCAACCAATTGGCTAATGATAGTTATAGAACCATAGGTTGTATAAAAAGATTTATAAAGTCTAGGAAATCAAACATAATGAAGTCATTGTTTGTTAGTTACATTAGACCCAAATTTGACTATGGAATAACAATATGGAAACCCTATATGAAAACAAGCATGAATAAACTGGAAAGAGTACAGTGGAAATATACTAAGGGCATCCACGGATGTGAAAATCTAAGTTATTATGAAAAACTAAAATATCTGAACTTCTACAGTGTCTCTTATCGATAGCTAAGAGGAGATCTCATTCAGGTATATAAGGCATTTAGGGGCAACTACCTCTGGGAATGTTTGGGGTTATGAAAAAGTACTACAGAATCATCAGATAACCTATGTAGAAGATTATATAGGAATGAGAATTTTACTAATTGGTTCTCTGACAGAGTATCTGATGCTTGGAACAGACTACCAAATTACATTCAAGCAAGTACTAGTTTAGATATTTTTAAGAACAGCCTGGACATTTATTATGGGAACAAGTGTTTTGGCATATTGGCAAGCTAGAAGGGCTTTAATGCCCGTGCTTGAAACATTTGTATGGATGTATGTATGGATGGATGTATATTCCTAACAATAACAGTTGGAACAATCTTATTTTAAAAGAACTGTAAGCTGAATTTTTATTGCAATGTGTTTCTTTGTATTTTTTTGTATTTCTATTTGTATTGTATTTGTCTTTTTTGTATTTGTATTTTGTACTTCTCTGGATCTTTTATCCCCAGGACTCCATTGAAAACAGGCTCCTCATGGCCCAGTGGACCATCCTGGCAAACAAACTGAAAATAAATAAATAAATACATAAATAAATAAATAAATCAGTCTGTAGGTTCTACTCCCACAACATGTAGATGAATTGCTGATGCTGTGTTGTACTTTAAGGGGGGTAGTGGTGCTGCAGTCCTGAGTTTGCCCTCCTTTGGATGAGGTGCCTAGTAAATATGAATGTGTTGTCTGTTTGCCATCCATTCCCTATTACAATATTACCAGCTTAATACTTTTCTGTTTTTTTAATGTAGCATGGACAATTTATTCTTTAGTGGCAGCAGGCACTGAATTTGTAGATGAAACACTGAAATATAAAGTTGTTTGCTAGCAGCAACCTTTTCATTAGTGACAAGTTCTCTTTAATGTCAAATTATTCAGATGACTTTTACTTCTGTAGAGATCATTCATATTGACTGATATTGATGGATTATAATAAGAAACATTTGAGTTGTCTTTTATGGTTGAAATGTTCTAAAATGGGTAGTTTTGTCATTATTGAGTCATAACTTTTGCTTCATTGATTACTGGAAAAATGTTAAAAAATAAAAATTAAAAACACACAATAACAAGTGGTACTTTATTATATAAGGAATATAATTTAATACAATCAGGAAGCTGAATCATAGAACACATGCATGTATGCATGGTCCTAAAAATGTGTGCAAGGGGCCTATGGTTTGAAAACATCCCAAAGGTAAACTTTATCTGCTACTGGCCAGATGCATTTTCCTTGAATGTGGGTTTCGATGCCATTTCAATAAATGTGAGTTTCAAGAGCAGAGAAGTTTATTGTTAATGCTAATTCTGTTTTCAAATATCTATCAGTGCTTGTTCTATAAAATTTGAAATAAACATTTTAAATTAAATCCATATATCTGTAATCATTGTAGAAGCAAATAAGAAAATAGTATGCATAGTGAGAGGTTTGAACAGTGTTTATGGAAGCTGGGGAGAAACAGCCAAGTAATGGAGCACTGGAATGGCTCAGGGAGGGGGGGGGGGTTGCTGTGTTGGGGAAGCCCTGATCTATTACTCTCCCTAAGACCCCATTTGACAATGATCCAGCTCTGTACAGAGGTATGTATGCAAGTAACCAAGAAATATACAAAATTTAGACAGAGTATCATCAATTTATAGCAGTATCATGTAATGAACTATGAAACATTTTCCAGGGAGGAAAGCTTAGGGAAAAAAAAACATTACCTAAAGAACACAGTAAACATAGGTATACAAGTAATCAACAGATTTACAACATTTAAAAAGAATATCATTAGTTAATAGTAGCAGCATCTAAAGAGCTAAGAAATGTCTTTAGAAAAGCACTTGGCAAAAGCAGAGAAAAGGAGAAAATGGAGGATTAATACTAAGAGGTATGGGGGGGGTTAGAGGACAAGAAGGATAATTAAGGGTACAGTGTTTGGAAAAAACAGGCAATAGTAATCAGTCTGTATTTGCAAATGACAATATTTATGTAATGCTTTCAGATTTTCTCATGAAATATTCAGTGTAAAACTCTTGATACTCAGATATACATTACAAATAATGATGGTAAACGAAATAGATGCATACTAGAAGAATGAATGTCCATCTACTCCAGCCAAAAAAGGTGTATTTGCTGCAACTTTTAAATAGCAGAAATTATATATTTTCTGAAAAAAAAAACATTATTTTAATTCTGTAATTATACTAACATACTAAAGATATAAATGTGGCATTTACTGAGACTATCAGTCAGAAAAAAATACCATACACATATTTTAGTTTTTAACCACACGCCATAACATGGAACAGCCTAAAGGCTGTGTGGACCTGCTAGTGATCTGTACCATTATAATTCAATATTTCAGAAACATCTTTAAATACAGCTGCTTTAGAAAATTCCACTGTAGCTTCCAATATTATCTCCTGCACTTCTCTTTCCCATAGAATGCCATCCCTTTTCAAGAAGTATGCAGCATCCTAATCTAGAAGGTTTCTTCACTGCTGTATTAATAAATGAGAAATGAGGTACTTCCACCCTATTAAGATTGCCCAGCTGATATAAAATATTAGTCAGATTTCTACATCCTCTGATGTTCTATGCTTCCTGCCTAACCTAAATTCTATCTTGTCCAAGTTTGGCTCCTGTGCAGACAGAAAGTGTTGAGTAACTCAGGTTACTCTGAAGATATTATCCATCTGTCCTATCTTATCTTCTGTGAGTAGCACAATCATTTCCTTCAAAAGGGAGGAAACCACAGTGCAAACTCCTACATTTTTAACAGTTTCTTCACATTTTTCCACTATGGCTAGTTTAATCCATTTTTTCAAACTGTACAGGACTCTATACGCACTATCCCTATTACAAACTCATTGGATAATTTGAGGTCTGACTTTGATATCATTTTTAAATTCTGAAGACAAACATAATCATTTCCATAAAAATATCATATGGGTAATACATTCCTATTGATAAAGTTCCCTTACTACTGTATCGTTTACTCCTACAAAGTCTGACCATAGTAAAGGCATGTACTCTGTACTCTTTCAGTAACTTAGACTACTCATTTGCATATGTGAATGTTAAAGTCTGCAAAGAAAGGAAAATCAGTGAAGGGCAACCCAGATAAATAGGACAGAGCCATAAAGAACTGACTGCACCATGGATAACCTACCTTTTTCTTGTGGATCTTATTGCTGAAGATATGGGCAGGAAAGAAATGAGAAAGTAGCCAGGGCTAGCTAGCCCATCTAGGGGAAAGGCTGTGGCAAGGTTTCTATATTGTGTGATATATGTCAGTGTATATACCCAATAGCAACCTGCAATCAATATAGTATACAGTCTTACTAAGCAGTATGATACCTGTAGCCAAGCTGCGTGTGCAGAAGCATGCATACAGAACAATTATTTTAGGTCATGTTTCAAAAATGTGCATGATGTTCAAAAATATATATTTGCCAGCCAGGTATGCCCTAGCTATAGAGTCCCTTTACTGGGACACTCCAGGAACACTGGCATGGTTAAGTTATTTACTCATAGTCAATCAATAGGCAAATGGAGTCTGTGGGAGTCAAATCCACTTGTGATGAAAAGTCTAGGTTTAGCAGCTGCATATAGGCTTCAACTTCTGTGCCAAACTGCCAGGTGTAATCAGAAAGAGAAAATCTGGAAGCTGACACCACTATGATTTTCTTTTTAGTCACATGACATGAAAAATGTTTGCTGTTCCCAGGTTGTCCCCACCTGAGATAGGTCCATAGACTTGTTGACAGTGGCACTAATAGAAGTGATAACATATGTGAGATCTGGGAAAGCCTATGGAAATGACTGGTTTCCTGGAGTCCTTGTTGGCTCTACCAGTGGCCAAAAAGTATATAGTATAAAATAGTGAACAGTCAATTAGCTGTATATGAATGAACTCATATATAATTTGTTAACTGCAGGATGCATATATTCCTACTCTTGGGTTAATTTGCTCATAAATTTAAAATATACTAATTTGTGACCTCAAGAATATGATTTGAGTCATTTTAATTGTAGGACCAAAATGTACTTTTATTCTCAAAGGGACATATTTCTCAGAGAATAAATGTGCTCTATACTGAAATATTCTATATTAATAAAAAATAAGCATTGTTGTATTTTGGATTTTTTCATATGAATTTTTACCTCTGTAAATCTCATTAAAGTTACTTTTATAACCACAGTTATATTCTGCAAGGTAGATGTTAATTGAGAATCTTCAGACTTGTAGCTAGGGTGGAATAAAGAGACAGCTGACCTGGGAATAATCTGTTAGGGGGAAGTCAGCAATGCAGATTGAGCAGAGGTATATTACCAGTATTTGCCAGCATGCATTCAGTACCAGCAGTCATTGCTTTAAACCCCCATGTCTAAATGTGTATGTGTTTGTGTGAGGAATGTTGGAAAGAGCTTTTTTTCATTTCTCAACTTAGATTTTATGGTCATATAAGTTTAGGGGACTACTTAGAATGCTAGTTTATCCAGTTACTGTTCTGGGAATCTAATTCATTTCTATAAAGAGGCTTCATTATACAGTGTGTGTGTGTGTGTGTGTGTGTGTGTGTGTGTGTGTGTGTGTGTGTGTGTCTAGTTGATACTGAACAGTATATTTTGTACTTTTCTTGAATATCATCTCATCATAAAAAAATAATAATTCATAAACAATTATGAAGACTTTAATGTATGTTCTTTCATATATTTACAGTGAGCATAGTTTGTTTTTTCAGCTGGTGGAAGGCTTAATGACTGTCACCTCAATGAATGAGTATAGGTTTTAAATGATAAAACTGTGGACTATTGGAAGATATTGAAAAATCTAAAGGTTCTTTTCGATGAAAGAATCCGCATTAAAAGCTTTTGCATTGTCTGCTTCATGTAAAAGATTTAGACCTGAAACTGTTAAATTATGTAGCCACAAGAAAAAGACAAATTGTGACTAGAAATGGCAGTTGCAACTCATCATCGTGTTTCAGGTTGCTACATATGGAGTACAATATTAGTACTGTTAGTTTTTAGACTTTTGTCAGAAAACAGTAACACTTATGGATATTTTAAGCAATTTCTATGTATCAATACCCAAGGCTAAAATATTTCTTAGTAAACATAACTGTCATGTATTATTCCGTACAACAGGAGAAGTACAACAAAAGACAAATACAATTCCACTATATACCAAAAATCATGGAAGGCCTGGGCCCATATTATACAAAATGCAAGATCATGTGATAGCTCTCCTTTCAGCAAATTAGGATGCTCTCATCTTTAATGAAGTTCGAATGACCAATAAACTAGGTAACACTTACTAGGGGATGTTCATAGGATACTTATACTAAGCAACAATACTACATTTACTTTGAGAGTAATTATAGTCCAAAACAATTAAGTAGTACATTACAATACAGGAATGTTTTTTGTAATGCCGCCAACTCCCTCATGGTGGATTCAACCCACTCCTTTCGCCCTCGCTGCACTTGGGCTCACTCCACTCCCCTACCCTAACCCCAATTCCCACCAACTACATGTAAATTTATAGTTAGCCACAGCCATACCTACAACTCAGACACCAATCTCACACAGTCTTTCCACCCCCCCACCTATCAGCAACTCCCACTGACTATACTTTAACCCCTAACACAAAAAATACCCTCTCACCCCCCCCATTAAGACTAACTACTAAGCACACTATCGCACTCTCCACAATGCTATCTCCTAAATGCACACTACTCTTCTGACTATAAGCTCTATTCTACTCCTACTATATAACCTCTCCTCTTATGAAACTCCTCTCAAACACTCTCTTCCACCTCCACACCACACCTCAACAGCACCAACATTTCTGAACACTCAACAATGGTCTATCATCCCAGCTCTCTTCTGCACAAGCTGTACAGACTATCACACAATCAAACTCCTTCCACAACTAACAAAATCCCCCACCTCTCTTAGATTTTCTAAGGTCCTTAACAAACTCTCCTAGCTCCTTCAACACATACACAAACAATTAATACTGGCAGAAAACATCCATGCCAATCCAGGGCCCTCAAAATAAACATATTTCACAATCCTACCCCCCCAAACTAACCTTACTCTAATTCATCACAAAAAAATCATCTTTCCTCCTTCTCAACATTAATGTACATAGCATAGCTAACAAAACTGACAATTTGCATGCCCTACTATCCTACTAGTCCCAGATATAGTTACTTTAACTGAAACATGGCTAAAACCAAACATCAGCAATAATGAAATCAGTACCCCAGGTTACAATATCCTACGAAAAGATAGAATACACAAAAAGGAAGTGGTGTGGCTATCCTATACAAAGACCATCTATCTGTTGAACTACTACAAGTCCCCCCCAGACATCACAAATACTGAGCTTATTATAGCCAGATTAGCCATCAAACCCAAAAAACATCTTACTATAGTAGGTGGGTACATCCCACCAGGTAACAACATTCCCACTCTGGAAAATCTATTAAAATTTCTTTGACTGGCATTATTAACTGTATCTCCACCAGGTCTATTTAAATTATTAACCCGGCTAACTGTTATCAGTTCAGTATTATTCAAGTCAATTTGTACAGGGGAAGCACTTCCATTCAAACTTGAACCGCCTGGTTTAAGCCGGCATTCCCTTTCAAAATGTTATTCAATTTGCCACTCTGTATACTCTGTTGCAGAAGATTCTGACTTGACACAATAGAATCCATTCTGGTGCCTATAGAATCAATTCTCTGTGTCAAAGCTTGAATAAGAAGTGTTAAATTACCTGGGGTCTCTTCAGTTCTCCCCGACAAGTTAAATGATTCATTAATGGTATCCAACAGTTCTGTAGCCATAGCTTATCCAAACGACCAAACCACGAATAAAAACGGACATAAACTCCTAAATAAACAAATAAAGCTGGATACAGAACTGGAATATACGAAAACACTGATTTTAATGAAGTGTTTTTCGTCTAACCTATCGGTTAGACTTCTACAGACAAAATAGCAACAATGAAATTCAAACTTAAATAAATTCATCATTTAAAAACCATGTGACCAACACAGCCCAAAATTTAAAAGCGCATGACATTCCGTATGAAAGGCCAATTAATTAAAAAGGGGGCAACCAGTGGGACAAGAGTATTCCACAGGTTTTGGCGGCCTTCCGACATTACAAGACTGGCTGGTTACACTTTTGGGCTTGTCAGTGAATGTTAATACACAAGAAAGGGGAAATGTGACTGAAACTGTTACAATGCTTCCAGTCCAATTAAATGAATTAGATAGAAAGCTGCTTAAATTTAAAAAACTGAATCTCGAAATTGAATATTTTAATATCTGCATACAAGAGAACATTGTCCCTAAGGGGCATTGTTTTTGGCAATACCTTACAGAGTTAATAGCAGGTTCAGTTTTTTACACAGAATTGATTGAGTTGTTTAATAAACAAGGGTTACAATTGCTTGAAGTCATGTGTCAGAATTATCATAACTTGGTCAAAGACTTGCAGGCTTCTATTACCGAGCTTGATATGGATATCAGGTCCCATGTTGACTTTGAAAGATATAGGTATGATTATACTCATATATTTCACAGTATTGACCAACATATTGTGAAGTTAAAATCTATTAAAGTCAAAAAGTTGGAGAGAGATTGTTTGCAATATCGCAATAAAACTGCATATCCTTTACCACCACCTTCTCAAGAATGGTATAATATGGACTCTCATAGTCAGAATGTACCCAGTTCGGGTTTGAGTGCTAATAACATACCAAATGTAACAACTGTTAGAGAAAATAATGTTATTGAACAGCATTCTTCTAACGAAGAACCATTTACAAGCTATGCTACAAGTAGTAGTAATATCAGAAGGAGTGAACGAATTAAAAGCCAGACGACAAGTGTTAATCAAGCTGTTCACAACCACACTGACAATCAACGGTTTCATGAAGAGAGTAATCAATCAGACCAGTACAATCCTGCATCAGGTCAGGGTTTTACCAAGGGCAAACAGCTCCATTTCCAGAACCAACGCCGGAGGAACAACAACAGGAGATAACATCTGAAGTTATATTTCAGGACACTCCTGTTATAATTACTAATACTGGAGGTTACTTTTCCATGTACGACTATTCTTCCCGTAATGTCACTAGAGAATTGGCGGACATTCTGGCAAAGGGACTTACATGTGTCCCTTCATGAAGAATGGACATTGCTAAATTAATATGTGATTTGAAAATGTTTGTAAGAAAATTAAACCTACGGATTTTATTAGGTGCTAATCATATAAGCAATGAAACCTGTAGAGTTTCTAGTTGTTATAATCCACCTCTACATATGGTTTTACAAAATTTTGAAAGAGTGTGTGAATTAGATCTAAGAATGCTTTATAGTGAAAATAGTAGAAACTTTAGATTTCCATATAGTATGACTATGGAAGAAAAACAACTTGTGGAAGTTCTTTGTGAATCTCAGGTGAGGGTTATGAAACCCGACAAAGGTGGAGGTCTGGTTTTTATGGACCTTATAGATTATGAAAATAAAATTCAATCTATTTTGGATTCAGAAGCCTATCAACCATCCTCCCTGAATGAATATAATATAACCAACCAGGGAATCAAAATTATTCATTGAAGGGAAAATTTATGTTAATATGCATAATTATATTCAGATGTTAGCACCTATTATTCCAGCTATGTTTGGCTTACCCAAAATCCATAAGGGATTAACCAATCTTTCATTTAGACCAATAGTCGATGGCAGACAATCAACTACCTATGCATGTGCTAAAATGGTAGATAATATTTTACAGAAATATGTAATGAGAGAAAAGAATATAGCTAAAGACTCAGTCATTTTTGGAAAAGTTGAATAGGCTCGACTGTGACATGAATTTAAATTTTGTCACAGTGGATGTAAAATATCTTTACACCTGTATCCCTCATGACCAAGATATTGAATGGGTTGGTCAAAGAATGAGTGTTTGATGACCACAGGCTGAGATTTCTTTGATATAGGAACTTCTTGATATTATTCTTACTAACAATTTCATCACATTTAATAAGAACTTTTATTTACAAATCAGAGGTGTGACAATGGGCTCCCCTTGTGGCTCTAGTTATGCAAATTTGGTAATGTCACAGTGGAAAAATACTTTTGTCTTCCTGGACAATCAGATGTGTAATAACATTAAATTCTACATTAGATATCTGGACAATATTTGATGCTATTTATAGGTAATAAAAATGAGGCTGATGATTTGATAAAATACGTTAATAATACTTCTAATTTTTTAGAGTTTACTTATGACTTCCTGGAAGGACAGATTTCATTTTTAGATGTGCTTCTTAGGAAAAATCGATTGGATAATATCTGTGAGGCAAATATATATAGGAAATCTACTTATTCTAACACCTTCCTTCATTTTACCAGCTCTCATCCATATTACCATAAGCGGTCTGTAGTGAAAGGTCAATTAGTACGAGCCGCACGTTTGATTACCACATCCAATGATTTTTTGATAGAATGTCTTCATTTGAAGAATATGTTTGTCAGGAGAGGTTATCCTGAAACTCTGATAGACAGTTTAATAGAAGAGGTTAAAAATAAAAGGAATGTTGGTGTATATACGCCTATTCTTGCTAAACAAGACACACCATGCCAAATTAGTGTGAACAATATTGAACTAAATACTTCATCTGATAGTAATATTATCGGTCTGTCCTTTATTATGACATTTTGTGTAGAATCTGAACAGATTAGGAAAATTATTAATAAAAACTGGAGGTTACTTCAAGATGACATTAATGTCACTAGCAAAGTAGGAGACAGACCAAGGTTAGTTTATAGAAAAGGTTTAAATTTTAAAAATTTGTTTGAGAGAAATAAAATGTCAATAATCAAATACCCTGGAATAACAGAATGTGGTAACTGTCCTTATTGCAAATATGTTGAAATTGGTGCTGCTATTGCAATTAATGGTATTAAACTAGTAAGTAATAAGAAATTCAATTGTAATTCTAAATAAGTTGTTTATGTGGCTAAATGTGAATACTGTCCATGTTTCTACGTTGGAAAGACTGATCGTAGGCTACGCAACAGAATTTATGAACATGTTTATAGTATTCATAGACAAGAGGAAGAAAACACATTAGCCAAACATGTTAAAAGTACTCCACATCATTCTTTTAAATTTTGGTTAATACAACAGACTGAATCTAAGGATAGGGGTGGACCTATCAGTTTATTTTTAGAAAAATTAGAGTTGTATTGGCAAATTAGGCTTTTCACATATTACCACCCAGGGCTAAATGATAAATGTTCTCTAATGTGTTTGCTGAAGTTGAAAAGTTTGCTTAGATGAAATTGGTGTATAGTTGAATATTTTTATTTTTATTTAGTTATTTATGGATATATGTACAATCATAATCGTGTATGTTTATGTATGTGTTTATCGGTCTATTTACTTATGTGTGTTAATATATATATATATATATATATATATATATATATATACACTTTTTAAACATAGATTTCTCCTATTTAATCAATGAGTTTTAATATAAATGAAATAGTGATTTTAGCTTAGATGGATTTAATACATATGTGTTTAGTTGGTATTTACATAATATTAGTTTATTCAGTATATTCAGTACATGCCGCTCTATTTGAAACTGTTGCCCCCTTTTTTAATTAATTGGCCTTTCATACGGAATGTCATGCCCTTTTAAATTTTGGGCTGTTTTGGTCACATGGTTTTTAAATGATGAATTTATTTAAGTTTGAATTTCATTGTTGCGATTTTGTCTGAAGAAGTCTAACCAATAGGTTAGATGAAAATCGCTTCATTAAAATCAGTGTTTTGGTATATTCCAGTTCTGTATCCAGCTTTATTTGTTTATTTAGAAGTTTTTGTCCATTTTTATCAATCCACTCAGGTTGCCTCCCCGAAAACCTAAGTGACCACTGCCCAACATTTCTCTTAAGAGAGAGAAACCAGGTACCACATCCAACTTCCTTCTGCATAATTAGAAACAAAAAACAATTTAACCCTGATAAGTTTACTTCTGATCTTAAAAACTGTTCCTGGGAACATCTCAAACAACTACCATTAGATGAGGCAATACTTTCCTTCAGCTACACCTTCCTCGAGATTCTCAATACCCATCCCCCAACCAGAAATATTAGAGTAAAATCCAGTTATGCAGCCTGGTTAACTAAAGCAACTAGAACAGTACTCAAAGAGAGGGACAAGGCTTGGTTACAGTTCCATAAGAACAAAACCAGCATCAATAAACAACTTTTTCTAGAACTTAGAAACAAAGTAAAGAAATTAATTAAATCTGACAAATCCATCTACTACCACAACATCCAAATCAAACATCAGAATAACCCACAAAAATTCTGGGCAGCTGTAAACAACCTATTACAACCAGGTAAGAATACCACACCCACACCAAAACAGTTAACAGCTGTGAAAGTACGGCCAGCCAGTTCAACAACTACTTTACAGAATCCATTCAATCCCTAACAAATAATCTGAATAACACTACACCTAACCCCCCCCCAAAAAAAATCCCAATACCCCCCACAAAATTGCAGTAACCTCTTTAAAATAAAACCAGTCCCAACCCAACCTACTACATGAAAAAAACTACTAAAAAAACAAAAACCAACTACTTTAGCTGCTGATAACCTCCCTGCAGATGATCTAAAACTAGCATCAGAAGCCATTTCCTACCCAATAACAATACTTATAAACAGATCCATTACAGAGATATATGTTACCACCATTTGGAAAATATCACACATCATATCCCTGCACATAGGAGGTAGCTCCTGTGAACTAATTATCGCCTCATTGCCATCCACTCACCCCTGTCTAAAATCCTAGAAAGAGTTGTACACTCAGAACTCATGGAATATCGATTATCCCACAACCTCCTATGCCACACTCAGTTTGGCTTTTCCCCTGCCCATATCACAACAATAGCCCTTCTATCCTTCACAAATACAATTAATCAGCTCAGAAAGAACTCCCAATTCATATCAGCTGTATTCCTTGACCTGTCAAAAGCATTTGACATGGTCAATCACCCCAAACTCATAAACATCCTCTCCTCCCACAACCTCAGCAACACAGCTATATCATGGTTCCAAAGCTACTTAACAGATTGTCATCAAACCATCCTTTGGCAAGAGTCCCTCTCACCCCTCCTACCAGTTAACTTAGGGGTACCCCAAGGCTCCACCCTTGGACCCCTACTTTTCTCACTATTTACCAATCACCTCCACTTTCACACTCCCCAAGCTGAGATCATTTAATAAACTGATGACTCCACTCTGATCTGCTATGTGTCCTCCCTTGATGACCTGCAATCTATCACCCAAGACCCCTTCCTATCTGTAGAAACATGGCTAACAAACTCCCAACTTATATTAAATCCTAATAAAACTAAATGTATGCTTTTCTACCCCACCAGAAATCCTTCCTCTTCCACAACCTTTTGTATCTTTTCTAAGAACAAAACCACAATTACTCCTAACACCCATACCAAACTTCTAGTTGTTATTATTGACAATAACCTGAAATTTGACCTCTACATAGACCAATCCATTAAAAAAGTTCACAAGAAACATGGTCTCCTTTATAGGAATAAACAATTTCTAACTAACAATACAAAAATTACAATTGCTAGAACACACCTGCTATCAACACTCTTATATGCATCCCCTACCTTACAAACCTCTGTAAAACTGACCTTGCCAAGCTTGAAATCTGCTATAACAAAATTCCAAACTTGCCATCAATGCTTCCTATAAATCCCATCACTGTCAATCTCTCAAACAACTTAACTGGCTACAGCTCCCTCTTTTACTTCAATTTAATCAATTAACCGTAGCCCACAAAATTCTCCACCATCCAGAAAAACATCCAGCCCTTAAGGACATTATCCAACTATACTTTGCATCCAGATCTCTTTGCTCAAACAACAAACTACTCCTCCAAGTCACCAAAGTAAAAAAACTCAACAGGTGAATCCCTCTTCTCCAACTATATCTCCAAACTTTGGAACTCTCTGCCCAACCCAGTTATGAACACTTCCTCATCTAAACAGTTTAAAGATCTCCTAAATACCCACCTTACAAACTGCTGGAGCTGCTCCTGTCACAGTCCAGGTTAGACCCACTAAACTCCCTCCAAACCTCCTATACTGCAGCACCCTCTCAAACATTGAACCCACTCAACAAACACCTTACTGATTCTTATATCAAACTTATTCTGTATCTACTGCCAATGTTCAATCACACAGGCATATCTCTGCTTGAAAACTCTACATACTGAAATTAAGTACAACCCTTCAGAATGTATTAAATGTTATTGCTATAATTTCTATTGTTTTTTTCACTCCTATGAACCATTACTGTTGCAAATAGTCTTATTATAATTATCTACTCTTGTGTTAGAAAATGTATTGCTGTATTAGAAAATGTAGCAACTTAATATTTTAATATGTGTTAACTACAGACTTTGTACTATTTGATATTGGAGCTTTTCACCATGGGCCTCCACTGAAAAAGGACACATGTTCAGATGGACTTTCACGGTTAACAAATGTAAAATAAATAAAGAATAAAAGTAAGTACATACCTCCTGATATCACATATTACTGTGTTATTCACTTTATTGGTCAGAGACCCACTGTGCCACAATAACAAGCCATTGATAATCACTGCACATTTAGCCAATATAGCCTATGTAAGTTTTTGTTACATCAGGCACAAACAAAAAGGTAATTCACTTGACTCTGCTATATTTTGCACTATTAGTCTCAAATTGAATCATTCACATAAATACAATGATGTTGATATACTTAGCTAGCTAGCTGTACCACTCTAAAAATGCCAGATTTTTTTTTTATTTTGCCTTTCTTGACTGGGTTAGTCCCAGTAGGCTCCTTTTCAGAGAAGACCCCAGGGTGCTATTTATTCTACTAGGGGAAACTGGGCATTGAGGAATTTCCCCTACTCATTAGGAGAGTGTTTGTTCCATTCCTAGTGCGGTGGCAACTGGGAGAACAGCACTCATGGAAATTTAAGATGGTGGAGAGCATAGAGGTGAATGGCAATGCATTGTCTGAAGCTATACCAGATTGTGAGGAGCTGTTTCAACAGAATATATTTGTTTCATCAGAAACAAACCTGAAACAAAATTATGGATTTGTTATTACAACCCTACAGTCAGTAGGGTTTCGGGATGATATTTTGGGTAAATTGTTGATGCAGAGTGAGATGGAGAATGGAGAAGATGTTTCTTGGGGTGAAATTATGGACAAAATTCAATTGGAGGAATCAGAAGCTATTTTTAATGAAGATCATCACAGAAAGAAATTGTATGCTGAGACGGTTAAACTGCAGGGAAAGTGATGAGAGATGAACACAGGAGAGTAAATTTCAGCAATCAAAGGAAATTTATGGTCAGAATTCAGAACAAGGAAGATAAAGAAATGGGCAGGTATGACATTTGGGATAATTTAATGGTGCCATTGGGAATGAAGGCTCAAGAGGTAGTGGCTTTTATTATTATCCATGAAGAGGCATTTCATGACATTATTTTTGAGACTGATTCCATTTTGGAAAGTTTTTGAGAGGAGTATGAGAGGAGTATGTACAGGGGGTATGAGAAGAAAGCGTATGGTAACCCATTGAATTCTTATGTGGTTAAAGCATTTAAAAGAGAAACAAAAACGAATCTGCTACATGTTCAATTTCTAAATAAAGTTGAAAAAGAGACATTTAAGCAAACTTTGTAAAGAAGTCACAGACATTAGCAAAGTATATGATAAAAGAGGATTATGGACTGGGGGATGGGACTGCCATGTTGTACTGAAAATTGAAAAAAAAGAAAAAAAATGTTCATATTCCTAGTATGATAAATGTAGGGGGTAAACGAGTTTTTTGTAACATATTAGGGATAGCCAAAAATATTTTTTCTTGTAGAAAAGATTACAATTTGATAGGTAATTTTGATAAGACTAGATGGTATATTTGTGGGAAAACAGGTCATGATGCAAATATGTGTGAACTGAAATGTTATAAATATTACAAAATCAGGCATTTATAGATGGATTGTAGCCTAGAGAGATAGGATGAAAAACAAGAAAATAAAAGTGAGGATAATATACAAAGAGAAGAAACAGTCCCATTAAAAGGTAAAGAAGATACAGGGAAAAAAAGATCAGCGCAACAATAAAGGTAAGGATAAATAGAAAATGAAAAGGAATATAATATAGAAGAAGGTTCTGAAATATGTGATGGGAAGATTTAAATTGGAAAATAATAAAAGGTAAAAATAATCCTATTGGCAAAAGGTAAGAGACAGAAAAATATATTTTAAATAGACAAATGTAAAAGAAAGGGAATGGGTAATGCAAATGAGATACATTTATATAACTTCTAGTAAACTACAACATAGACATAATGACAATTTTAAAGTGCTTTCAGTAAATGTAAATAGTATCAAAATGTAGAAGAATAGGCATCCTAGGTTGGTGTAGTAAGTGTGATGTTGACATAATGATATTGAAAGATATAATGTTTTTGACATGAGAGGAGAGACTACAAACAAAGAAACTTTGGTGAGGTGATACAATATGGAATTTAGGAAAGAAACTATGTCCAGGCATAGTTGTATTTTGTAGAAAGTGAGTGAAAATATTAAACATAACATTTACAATGATGGGAAGATTAACTATTGTACATTGTACATGGCATAATCAGGCATATAGATTTATAGCATTGTATTCTTATGTTACAAGTACAGAAATGAAAAATATATTTCATAAAATTTTGGATTATGTTGTAATTAATATGAATATCATATTAACAGGAGATTTTAATTGTGATTTGAGAGGAAAAGAGAAGAAGAGAGGAATTGATGTTAAGAAAAATGTTCAATTTATAAATTCTGTCAATTTAAATATTTGGAATAATAATTTGTAGACATATAGTCAAGGTAAATATAAAATGAAAATAGATTATTTTATTATATCACAAGGTTTAAATTTAGCTAAGGGATAAACAGCTGTAACAGGCTTTTCAGATCACTCAGCTATTTGTATAGAAATACAAGAAAATAAGGAGAGCATTAGAGTGGGAAAAGGAATACAAAAATAAATGATAAATTATGAAATGAAAGTGGAAAAATAAGAATGTGTTTAAAGAAAGATCATATTTCCACTAGAGTGTGTTACAAAATACTGGTCTGAGTGGTGGCTAGCTTAGAAAGAAAATATAAGCTATACATATATATATATATTTCTATATATATATATATATATATATATATATATATATATATATATATATTAGAATGGCAGCCAGATTTAAGGAAAAAAACTGAGAAAATAAATTATAAAACAATGTAAATGGATGCTTTAAAGCATAACAATAGGGGGTATTATATAACAAAATGGATATTTTTTTGAAAAATCAAGAGAAAATTAAAAAATGTATTATTTAAGCAAATATCATTTTTGAAAGGTAAAAAAGAAGTATCAGTTTACTTGAGTAGCATAGTTAAAGAAAACACTAGTATAATAAGAAAAATGAAAGATGCTAGAGGAGAAGTAAGAAGATCTCTGGAACAAATTATGAATATTGTAATAAAGTATCTAACGGAAATGTTTCTAGATAGGAAAAGAGTGCAAACAAAAGAAGGGCATGTTAAAAAATTGACAGAACAAGAAAATAAAGAACAGGAAAATGAGATTTCTTTATATGAATTAGATAAGGTTCTTTGCCATGTTAATTTAAAGTCAGTTTCAGGATCAGATGGAATAGAATGCCAAATTTATAAGAATTTTATGGATTGGCAGAAAAATACTTCTTAAAATTTATGAATGAGTGGATAAATTAAGGTTATATGTAAGTTTTATGCGGTGGTATAATTACATTTATATGAAAAAATGAAGATAAAAATAAAATTGAAATTGGAGACCTATAGCATTAAACAATACAGACTATAAGATTTTTATGAAAATAATTCAGAAGAGAATGGAAAGTAAATGAATAGTATTATGGAAGATAGCGTATATGCATATACAGTTTAAAGGAAAAAGGATGTCGGGAATTATTATTCATATTAAGGGATGTTGTGGATGATATTATAAACAGGACTGATGAGACCAAGATCTTCAAAGGAAATTTAAATAATGTTTTTGATACAGTACAAGATGAAATTTTGTGGAATATTTTGGAAGAGTATAATATTAATAATAAAATTAAGAATGCATATTGTTCTGCATGTAATAAAAGATAACTAAGAATTTTAGTGAATGGATGTTTAAGCAAAGAAATAGGTAGAAATAATGGCACACATCAGGGGTTTCCTGTGAGCAGTATATTATTTGCATTAGTTAATAATGTATTAGTTAGAGATGTAAATTTACACATGAAAGATGCATTGATTATGAAAAACAATGTCTGGATATAAGAAGTTATATGTTATACATCAATGTTTAAACATAATAGGCAAGACTTTAAATAAAGAAAAAAGTAAAGGATTGGGAGACAGTAAAAACAGGAGGGGCATATTTCTCAATGAAAGAAATCTCTGTGTTTGGAATAAGATTTGGGGTAAAAAATATAAGAGAGGAACAATGGAATGAGATACTAGATGAAATATTAAGGAGCTTTGTTTTTTTTTTGGAAAACACAAAAGCTTTGTTTAATAAGATTTATTTGAATACTTCAGTTATATTGGGAAAGATTGCATATTTAGATAGTGTCAATATGTTGCCAATAAACTAAGAAAAACAAATATTACAAGTAATTTTTACAAGTATTTTTTTTTTTATTTTATATGGGGTTCAAGACTGAATCCATTGAAGAAAGGACTGTTATACATGGAAAAGAAAGATGGAGGGTTTAAGATTAATAAACCCATTTTATGCTACTTCTTTTAATTTATATAAAGTTTTGTTTTGGATAAATGTTACAAATGAAACATTGATAGTAAATTTGATAAAGTCTAAATATAAGCAGCACTGAGATGTGTTAACATTTTTAAATGAGGAAAAACATGTTTAAATGAAATAATGAGATGTTATCAAGAAATAAATTATTTTATGGAAAATAAAAATTGATGAAATAGAAAATAAGAGGTCAGTACAGTATAAAACTATCATGATATAATATAATTTTGTTAATTTTTGGGCTGAGATAGTGAATTTAAGAGGTAAAGCTATATGTATGAAAAGTAAGGAGAAATAACCAAGTAGAATGTCAAGATTTTTTATGGAGATTAGTGATTAATAATTTACCAGGAAATGGCTATATACCATATATATATTGTGGTAAAGAAGAAACTACAGAACATGTTTTCTTCTAATGTATAAGAGTTGCAAAATTGTAGGAATAATTGTACAAAGAAGCAGGTAAATGAAATAAATATGGATATGATTATGTATGGATATTATAGACAGAAAAATAAGAAATATCTTAGTAAAATAGATAAAAGATTATTTTGTGTTGTGTGAACTATTCAGAATGAAAGGCTAATGGAATCATGTATAATGATAAATAGAGTCTAGCAGTAATTTTAAGGAAAACTAGATGGTGGTTGTGGAAAAAAGGAGTTGGGTTCAAATAAGATAATGAAGGTTCAACATAATAATAAATACTGTGATATCTAAGATTGTATTACAGTAATGAAAAGGAATGGAAATTTTGTGTAGTGCATCAGTTGTAAATATTTGTAACCCGAATTGTACATAATATTTTTAAAGAATTTCTTAATCTTTTCAGTGGGAGCTGTGTGATCTTTTACATCCATTTTTGCTACCAGCAAGAAAGAGAAGTAGTTTAATGTCTCATCCAACATATGGTTATGTCTGGACAATCTACCTACTTGGATTAAGTGCTGCAGAAGTTAAGTTAGTGATGAATGAATGAAAGTTTCTCAGCTGCCCACCACCCCAACAAACATCCACGTGAAGAACGTCTATGTCTGCATAATATTAGTTCCTTCTATCATTCAAGATCTATAGATTATGACTACTGATTCATGTACCAGAACTGGGGGGGGGGGGTTGCTAGTCTAGTGTAAAATATTGTCTAGCAGCTAACAAAGGGTTAGTGAAATATATTGCTTCCTGCTGTCCAGGATTCAGTTCTCTCTGCCCTTATTTGCATGTTATGTGACTGTGAACAAGTTTCTTACCCAGACAGTGATCCAGTGTATTTGGGTCTCATATCACATTATTATTGTTGTTGTTGTTGTTGTTGTTATTATTATTATTATTATTATTACATTTATTAACCATGTAAGCCCACTGAACACAAGTGTTCCTTTTCAGGGGTGACCAGTGGCACTGTCTGGTTAAGTGCGTTATATAGTAGCAACCTATAAATATCTGCAAGACATTATCCAATAAAATGTATTCTGCACCAGCTTTGTGTAAGCCAAACACCTCACTTTTGTAGAAAAAATTTAAATCCTGGATTTTGTTGCAAGGAAAAGCCAAAGTATCAGACTGCCAAGAGAAACAAAAGTAAAACCAGCTGTGTACTCCAAAAAGCAGACTGTCATGTAGTTATTACAGATTAGAAAAGTGGAATTTGGTCTGTTAAACCAGTTGCATGTCATGTTGTAAGGCAAATGCAAAAGGAGGAGGCTGTCTATGGAATGTATTGCAAAGTAGTTACACACAAAATTGGAACACACTTTTTTCTTACTTAGTGCCAAACATCAGACCTTCAACAATATACTGCTCATATTTGACACATAAAAGCAGACTTTATTACATATATACTAAAGTAAAGTGGAAAATTCATAGGAATTAAAGGCTGCCGCTGGCTTCTGTAACAAGCCGACAATGGCACAGACTGCCTCTTGCTTTCTAACAAACCGACCTTGGCAATTGATTTATTCCTGGCTTGTTATACAAGCCAGTAAAGTAAAGTGGGAATTCTCATGTATTAGAGACTGCCGCTGGCTTCCGTAACACGCTGACTATGGCACAGACAGCCTCTGCCTTTTTTTAACAAGCCGACTATGGCTATTTCATAAATTCTGGCTTGTGGAACAAGCCAATAAGGTAAAGTGGAAGTTTCATAGGTATTAAGGCTACCACTGGCATCTGTAACAAGCCGACAATGGCACAGACTGCCTCTGGCCTTTTAAACAAGCTGACTACAGCAATTTTACTATTCCTGGCTTGTATAACAAGCCGATAAGGGCACAGACTGCCTATGACATTATAACAAGCCGACTATGGCAAGTTTACTAATTCCCTATTCTCAGTCAAATCCTACTCTGAGCATAAACATATTCACCTTGTTTTTTTTTTTTCCATAACTGGTAATTTGCTCTTGAGCGGCCGCTCCTAAGCGCTTACTCTGAAGCCTAGTTTTTTTTCTTTCACTCTATTCCTGATTAGCTGTTACTGTGTAATTTCACGGTCTTTCTAGCCTGTCCTGACCCAGCACAGTCCTCCTTAGTGTTTGTGTAATTGATGACTATCTATTGTTGCTAATAAATAGGTAGGAATAACTTTTACTTGTACCCTCTTGTTACCACTAATTCTAGGGACATATAAATCTTGCTGAAAGTGTTTTATTGCTATGCAGCATTTAAATAACTCATTGACTATGTTTTTCATCTGCTGCTACCAGGGTTAGGTTATTGTGTAACTGTTATTTTTTAACTTATCTGCCTCTGTGAATGACTAGTTCCATCTGATATACAAGGATATTGCACTGTCTAATTACTATCTACATATAAGTTTGTTTGTGTCTTTTGGCTTTTCCTGGTTAGGGGTCGCCACAGCGGAACTCCGGTCCGCTAATGATTGGCAGTAGAGTTTTACGTGCTGGCTTGCCGGGCCTAACACACAACCTTCAACGAAGGAACGCCCGTTCACACATGTCACCACACAGAAGACGCTCTAACTGACAATCGAACGGGCAATGTCTAACTGTGAGGCGACAACGCTACCGCAGCACCACCACCGCAGTATTATCTATTAGAAACATGAATTAGCACATAGCAAGTTAAGAGTGGGTATATAATACTAAAATATTAACCTATAGTTTTATGTAGATAGCAAATAAAACAGTACAGAGTATATTATACCTATCTACATATAAGTATAGGTATAACATACTCTGTACTGTTTTATTTGCTATCTACATATAACTATAGGTTAATATTTTAGTATTACATACCCACTCTTAACTTGCTATGTGCTAACTCATGTTTCTGATAACGTCCTTGTCTCTCTTGCCTCCTTAAGTTCCCTGCTCTACTTGTGCTTCCAGCACTAATCAGTTTGAACCTAAAGGAAACCCTGCAACTAACTGTGACACACATCTCAGCCTATCTGCCCTACAAATCCTATAACAAGGATACAAGAAAGTATGTGTATTAAACAACTCCTGCCTGAATTGCCATTATACTAGTGTAACGCTGCTACAGGTGGTAATTTACGTATTGAGTTAAGGCAGCCAGCAGCCTCTTCCCCCCATTCTATACATAAATCACTCTCTCTCTCTCTCCCATCCTCCTTAGAATCCCTCCTTTTGCACTAAGCACCCACCTTTCCCATGATTTCACCATCTGACTCCTTCCTACATCTGCCTGCTTTTTTATGCCTGTCCACTAGGTGGCACACTTTACCCAGCCTCACTCCCTTCTCATCTTCTCTATTACCTAGCTTCTTACCCAATTTCTCCTTTTATACCTGCACTTGCTATCCTACTCTCACACCTCACTTTGTTCTACTTATTGTCTACTACTACCTTTCCTAGGAACACCTCCCTCTGGCTTTTATCTCATCTGGCTTTGAAAGCTTACCGTCACATATTTAGTCCTGCTGATTGTTTTCCTCTACAACTGCTCCAGTCTCTGTGTCTACCTGCTCCGTTCGCCCTGCAGGCTCACTCCGCTCCCCTCCCAACCCCCAATTGCCACCCGCCCCCAGGGATCCTACTCTTATACTATCTAACCACACATCTTCCTCTTCCCATTACCCCTCTCTCCACTTCCTATTGGCCTTCTTCTCTTTCATCTCCTATCCATAACCACTCCCCTCCATAATCTCCACTCCCTCCTATCTTTACTTACTCCCACCTTACATACTTACATCTACACATATATAGAACAAATAGCCAATCCTTATAAATGGCTAATCCAACCAACCCTCTTCTAATTCTAATTCTACTCTATTTTACTGTTTTGTCACTACCACTTCTAACCAGTGCCTATCTACTCTCATCATATGAACACCCGATATATCCACATACTAACTACCCCAACCAACAAACCAACTCTCAACCCTTACTACACCTACATGACCATGCAAACATAACATGCTCACCTAGCTACCTACATGCAAAGTATCATAGAACACTTCACATTAAATATAATACACTATATCTCAAAAGAGTGTTACCTCTTTACAGCAAATTCCCTAACCCAAGCTATCTAGTACAACTCCTCACAGTAAAGGACAATGATATTCATCCTAACCCTGGCCAAGCAACAACCCCTATCTCCCTTCACAACCATAATCAATCTTGCAATTATCCCCTTACCAAGCCTTCAAACTCTCTCCTACTAGCTCATCTTAATATATGTAGTATCAACAACAAAGTGACTCAACTCCATGCTCTCCTAGAAGTATATTCCTTTGATATTGTCTGCCTAACAGAAACATGGCTAAAACCTGCCATCAAAGATAATGAAATTATCCCACCTGGAAATAATATCCTAAGAGTTGACAGAGTAGCTACGAAAGGTGGTGGCGTTGCTATTCTATTTAAATCTGACTTGGAATTAATAACTTACAATGGCAATATATCCCTAGACTCCAATACTGAAATTCTCATCTCTAAACTTGAACTTAACAATGCTAAATCAATCTATATTATCTGTGTGTATTTGCCCCCTGGTAATAACATAGCCACCTTGGAAAATATCCTCTGCTGGCTATCCCAACACCTGCCTCAAGAAACCATAATCCTAGGCGATACAAATTTAGACTGGAATTCCTGTAACAGTACTCTTCCTACCACCCACATAAACCTATATGATTTCTCTCAAACCATTACCTCCCCCACCAGAATAAATAAAGCTAACAAGAAAGCAAGTATATTAGACTGGATTCTCACAAACAATCCCACTCACTACTATGAATCTGGAACCCTTCCCAATGATTTAAGTGACCACTCACTTACCTACATCATCAGACTAAAAGCAAACACCCCTACTCCAATCTCTATCAAACAAATTAGATCAAAAAAGACATTTAACCCTGACCTGTTCCAAATGGAACTAAGAGCATGCAATTGGGTTCCCTTAAAACAACTTCCATTAGATGAAGCTGTTAATTTCTTTAATTCTACCTTCCTAGCCATTCTTAATCACCACGCTCCATCCAGATCTATTAGAATTAAGGCCAAGTCTGCCCCATGGCTTTCTTATGAAACCAAATACAAAATTCATCTCAGAAATAAACATTGGGCAAAATGGAAAAAGTCTAAAAACCCTGCTGACCAACAAACCTTTAGACAGCTAAGAAATGACACAAAGAAGGCCATACTCTCTGATAAACAAAACTACTACTTACAATATCAACAACCTAACCACAACAACCCACAGACATTCTGGGCTAGCATTAAGCAGTTACTCCACCCAGGTCAAGCCACTACACCTAACCCTCAAAATACAGACAGGAAAAATCCCATCCATACAGCTAATACCTTCAATACCTTCTTTACAGATGCTATCCAAACACTAGCTAGTCAACTATCACATAATACCTTCACATTACCTTCATACTCCTCTACCCAACCTCTCACTTTTTGTTTCAAACCTGTCCCAACAACATTTATCCAAACCCTACTGAATAAACTGAAACCATGCTCCCCTTCTGCAGACCTACTGCCTTCTGAATATCTACAGCTACCATCCAAGGCTGTTGCCTATCCTATTTCCATACTGATCAACAGAACTATTACTGAAGGTTACATCCCCTCCTTATGGAAAGTCTCCCATATTATCCCCCTACATAAAGGTGGACATTCCACTGAGCTATCAAACTATCGCCCCATTGCCCTACTTTCGCCTTTAGCTTAAATTATGGAAAAATGTATCCATAAACAACTACTCCACCACTTAATAGAAAACAATCTACTTTCTAACTGTCAACATGGTTTCAGACCTTCACACAGTATGACCACTGCCCTCCTTTCCTTTACTGACTACATTACCAGGAACCAAAACCTGAATAATCTTTCTTCTGCTCTATTTATTGACCTGTCTAAAGCATTTGACATGGTAAACCACCAGATTCTCATTAACATACTTAAATCTTTGCCATTAGACCCACTTTCCATAAAATGGTTCCAATCCTACCTTGACAAACAACAGCAAGCAGTACTTTGACAAACTCCTTATCCACCCAACTACCTGTTTCCTTAGGTGTCCCTCAGGGGTCCATACTAGGACCTCTTCTTTTCTCTATTTATTAACAACCTTCATCTAGCTATCCCACAAGCCACTTGTATACAATATGCTGACGACTCCACATTATTATGCTCAGCTACATCCTCCCATGACCTTCACTCTCTCACCCACAAAATATTCAACATAGATGAACAATGGTTCACTCAGCATTGCCTTCTTTTGAACCCAAAGAAAACCAAACTCCTCCTCTTCACTCCAACTCAAAAGTTCTCTCCTCTAAATTTCTCGGTGGCATCTACCAATGACACAATAATATCTCCAGACTTCACCACCAAACTACTAGGGGTCATCATCAATAATGACCTTAACTTCGACATCCACATCAACAATACTATAAAGACTGTCAACAAAAAAATGCTTCCTTTCTCCTACTGCTAAAACTACTATCTCCCACACTCGCTTGATCTCTACTCTCCTTTATGCTTCACCCATTTTTACTAATCTCTCCAAGAATAATCTCAGCAAATTAGAAATGTCCTATAATAACATTGCTAGATTTGCTACAGGCAACCCATTTCGAACCCACCATTGTATAAACTTAAACCAGCTAGGATGGTTAGAACTTCAACACCTGATTAAATTTCACCAACTAACCATTGCCCACAACATTCTCTATAAACCTTCCAGCACTCCAAGTTTAACAAACCTCATTACCCCTATAAAATCTGAAGTCCTTACGCTCATCACACAAACTTCTTGTATACACCTCTAAACCTCATAACAGGGCTGGGGATTCTCTCTTCTCTAATACTGTTGGCAAATCCTGGAATCTTCTCCCTAGTGACCTCACCTCACTCACCTCTTTATCTCTCTTTAAAAACAGACTTAAACTCTACCTCAAATCATACTGGCTATGCCCCTGTGCCAAACCTGACTAGTCCTATACCTCTTCAAACTCAACTTACCTATCTAGTCCTTACTATCCTCTGTTACATCTTCCATCTGACTATACTTTTCTTATCTACCTTTTTCTACATATACAACTTCCTTTTCTCTATTTCCTACCTAACCTGTACTATGTCTCCATACACTCTACTCATGCTATTTTTTAACTCTTAACTTCAGTGTACATCCTTTTAAAATCCTCCAGGCTTTTACTGCACTGTACCATTGTCAATGACTATTTTTTTACTATGATAATTGCTATTTTTTATTATTATAATACCTGATGTTTGTGTATTGTTTGTACTTATACTTTTGAAACACGACTTTGGAGCTTTTCTCCACGGGCCTCTACTGAAAATGGACATATATCCAGTTAGATTAGCCCGGTCAACAAATGTAAAATAAAATATAGGCAACAAACTATAGAACTTAAAATTAGCACCTCGGCTTACGCCTTCTAGGTTCAAAAGGTATATAAAACACTCAAACATAAATATATATCAAAG
This sequence comes from Protopterus annectens, assembly GCF_019279795.1. Classification (NCBI taxonomy): domain Eukaryota; kingdom Metazoa; phylum Chordata; order Ceratodontiformes; family Protopteridae; genus Protopterus; species Protopterus annectens. The sequence continues at coordinate 80,673,943 of NC_056734.1, read as the reverse complement.
CCAATTAATTAATGAATTATTCAATTGTCTTAAAGTAAAATTCCTTAAAGAAGCAAGAAAACAAATAACTATATACATATATATATATATATATATATATATATACAAATACTACAAAGTTCCAAAATACATAATATATTATTCCCACTTCTAAGATATTTTAAAATCATACACTTATCAGAACTGAAATTAAATTAAATATGTCATATAATACATTCAAACCTGTGTTGTATTAGATTAAATTATATAAAATCCAATTAAATTAAATATTTCATATGAAGCCTCAGGTTGCAGTATGCCATAACTAAAAATAAACCATGCTTCCTTTTGCAATAAAATATCAGAGGGATTCCAATATAAATCTGATTTTTTTAATATATACATAATAAAAAAATAATAAATCAAAATTACCATTATGATTTTCCAGTTATTGTATTACAACTGGACTAGTGGGATCATTTACATTAGCAGAAGCCGTGCGTTCCAGATAAGATTTAATAATCCACTGCTAGAAACCATGTAAGGTAAATGTAAAAGTCTAGCAAACTATCATTTTGCCCAGATTGCTCCTGCTGACTTCTTAGTTTGTCCATGAATAGAGGTACTTAGTCTGACTCTAATCTCAACACTTCAGTGTCATAGCAGACTTCTTAGCTTTCCTCTGCTGGGTTTACATTACCCCTTATTGTTAGTATAGTTGCTGAGTTACAACCAGTCACCCTCTTTCTAAAGGAAATGAAGGAGTTACACTTAAACTAAGCACAGTCAGCCTTAGGTTCTCTGCCAAATATGGTCCTCCAGCTGTACTGTAAGTTGTGCAACTTTAAGTTCTACTGTAGGTTCATAGGTGTTTACTAGGCTAATGACCACATCAGCCTTTTTAAGCATAGACATGCATCCCAAATCTCTGATAAGTTCTGGTATCTTTGGTAAGCGTAAGTGGGGGCTTGGGAGATGAGACATTTATAAACAGGGGCATGGGAGAGGAGCCATTTACAAGTTGCCTGTGTCCATTAGAGACATAGGTGCCAAAGCAGAAATTAATTTCCTATTACCCATCTAATTGTCCAAGTTACACTTGAATTGGGTTGGGGGAAAATGCTTCACCTGGATGAGGAGCCTGTTCCAGAGAAGGGGTAGTCTCTGCGATACATACCTGTCTGTCCAGGAGGTCCTATTTATATCACAGGCAAGATTTAAGTCTTAAAACAGATGATTCTGGTGCAGTTTGTTTAGTGGATATGCAAGGGTTCCATCAGGGTTGCGTCTAACAATGCCTTATATGCCAGGCATAGATCTCCCCCTCAACAGCTTGTATGAGACAGAATACAAGCATAGGACCTTGATGCAGCCTGCACAGGACATGTTACTTATACTGTTTATTCTTTTAGTGAGGAAGCTCTGTGGATGTTCTAATTATTGGATGTGACAAGTTAAGTATATACCAAAGGGGGCATTGTCCTCAGTGATAGGTCTGATGAATACTGAATACAATGGAACAATGCCTCCCATGGACCTAGATGCCATAACTTTGTTTATAATTTTCACAACAGAATGATTTCCTCAGTACTGTAGACATATGATAGTCAAAGGCCAGATTACTGTCTGCATGTATCCCTAAGTTCCTGACTACTGGTTCAGCTCTTAAGGGTTTCTTGTCAACATGATAGTTACCAGGGGTGGATGACTTCCCAAGGGACACTATTATACATTTCTTGGCATTTAGTTTCAGTCTATGGCTCCGCAGCAAGTTATTTGTCTGTGTCAGCCTTTCCTGGAGAACACTTGCATCGGTAGAGGATTCTATCACTGCTCCTAATTTGCAGTCATCTGCAGATTTATTCAGCTAGACGTCCTTGACATTGGTCTTGACTTTAGAGAACTATATGCCAAAAAGGAGTAGTCCCAGGACTCTGCTTGTGACTGGCCTCTTTGTAGAGATGGACTCTCCAATTCTAAATTCCTGAATCCTGTCTCTGAGCCAGGTGACTTTCTACCAGATGATATAAGGGTTTATATTTAACCTCTTGAGTTTGTCAATAATGGCTGAGTAGGGTATTCTGTCAAAAACCTTGGCCAGGGCAAGGTAGGCAATGTGAACCATTTTGCCCTCATCCATTGCTTTGGTGACCTTCTCAAAGAAGTCCACCTGGTTGAATAAGCATGACCTGCCCTTGACAAAACCAAATTGTGGTAGGTCCAGTGTCTGGAGGTTTCCTTGTCATTATTGATCATTTCCATCATAATTATCTCCATGTCTTTGTATATAAGACTAGTGAGACTTATGGGTCTGTAGTTCCCAGGTCAGTAGATGGCCTACCTTTGTGCAGAGGAATGACTGCAGCTGTTCCCCATTTATGAGTCACAATGCCTGCTTTGATGCTACAGTTAAATAGCAATTCCTGAGGGCCTGGTAGGTCATGTTTCATGCTATTTAGAAGGCATCCTAGGATAGTGTCTCAGTCCATTGATGCAGTGTTCTTCACCTTAGAGAGAGCAATGAGGACCTGTTCCCTAGTGATAGTAGGTGACATTATATTTGATTGTATTTCCTAATGTGAGGTTGAAGGGGAGAGAGGGGCAAAGTTAGAGCTGAATTTGTCTGCCAGTAGGTTTGCTATATATTCTGGCTCAGTATAGGTGGCTCCATTAACAATGAGCTCAGCACACAACTATGTATTGGCTTTTGATTTGGTAGACTTTATTTATCCTCTGGGATGCTTGTTTAGTTTGGCGAGAGTGCTTTTATTATGCTGGGTGCTATGTCTCCTAATTTTATTCCATGATTTTCTTTCTTCTATTATACAGCCTATTGATGTGATTCCACCAGGGTGGCTTGTTTTTAGAGTTGGTTCTGTACTTCTTGCTGGTGGTACAGTTGCCTCTATGCAGCTATTAGGGTTTCTGTGAACAGTTCTGCATAGTCAGCAGTGTTCTTGAGGTTTATGGAGGGTTGACATCTTTCCAGTTTATAACTTACTATTGGGAAATTAGCCTTAGAGTAGTTACTAAATATTCCATGGTTAGCTGGGGTTCCCTTGTTTTATTTTCACTTCAAAGTAAACTGTTTTGTGGTTTGACCTTACCAGAGAAGATAATACACTGGGTGATGTGGAATACTATCCCATATTAGTGAGGACCAGATCCAATATATTTGCGCCTCTGCTTGGCATATTAACAATATAATCCAGAAATTTGTGTTTACAAAATCCAGGAATTTCTGTGCCTGCATGTTTGCTGTCATATATGATTTTCAGTTAATAATGGGGTGATTAGAGTCTCCCATGAATATGGTATTGGGTTGGATGGTGAGTGTTTTCAGTAAGCTTAAATATATGTTATGGGTTTCCTGGGTCATAGATGAGGACCTATTGCTTGCAAGGAAGTAGTATGAGATTTTTGCCTATGGTGATTTCAACATGGAAAATTCAAGTGAATTGTCTTGTTTGACCAGCCTTGAAGTTTATTTATTTTTTATGTAAATTGAGACACTGCCACCTTTAATCCTTGTCTTTGTAGTAGCTGGTCTAAAGGTGTGAAAGGCATTACAGCCTTGCACTGCCAGTGTTGTTTCCATGGCTTTAAACCATGTCTCTGTAAATGTACAGATGTCAGCATTTTCCAGTGAGTGCAGTTCCTTGTTTAGACTCCTAGCAATGAACAGTAACTCCTTTAGATTTTCTTGGTTTTGATTTTCTATGTTGGAAGTACTTTTAGTTTGGCATTGCCTAAAAAAGGCACTATGGGAGGACAATGTTTCCGTTAATATTGGAAAGCCGAGAGGGGAGAGGTGCTGACCATCCCTGGCTAAGCAGTGTGGTCTGTTGACCATTTCCTTCCATGCTGGCAAATATTGAACCCCCTTAGAATGACACCAGAAGCTAAGACAATAATTAGTCAGTTATCTTCTGTTCATGTTGTGGCATCATGCTTGGAGAAGGTAAAATGCTGTTCAATCCTAGGCTCATACCAACCTGGGACACATATTGTGAGTGGTCTATGATGTCTCTGTTCATGTAGTCTATGGAGGTATGTCTCAGGTCATTAACACCCACATGGACTATGACAGAGGTACTTGTGGTCCAGTGACCTCAGTCTATGTGTAATGTGACAGATCCTAGCCCCTGATAAGCAACTGACCGTGACATTCTTCTTACTCAGCCAGGTCAGAGGGACATCAGTGTATCTCACAATGGACTCTCTAATGACCAGAATGTTGGATTGTGTAGTGGCTTGCCTTATGGGCTTAAAACCTACACCTAGACCCCTGTAGGGCCTTTTTTAGGCAAGGTTCATATGACAAATTCACCACCGTAACAGGTGCAAGCAAGCAAAATCTGAGGGCAATGCTACTCAATGCTAGAAGTCTAAACCTCAAAATGCACTCACTCGAGGCACACCTTAAAATGGAGAACATTGACATCTGTGCAGTGACAGAGACCTGGTTCAAAGTTCCAGAGAGCACCCCTGATTTACCAGGATATAATTCATACCACACCTTTCGGCCACCAAACCTGGACTGAAACACTAAAGGTGGAGGCACGTCCATATTCATTAAGGATATCCACACCTCCAAGCTAGTTGCTCAGCATAATGTATCCGAGATTATCCAAGTTCAATTAACTCTGGGCAAAACTGCAATACAGATAGCAGCTCGCTACAGAACCCCCACCATGCCCCAGGATTCCCTCTCCTCTTTTCTTGATACACTGGAAAATATTAAAGTACAACCCAGCACTCTAATAATGGGTGATTTCAACTACCCTACCATTAACTGGGAAAACTATTCGTGTACTAACTCTTGCTCAACATTTTCGGAAATCATCAATTTCATTGCCTTGGATCAACTTATCCACACCCCACCAGGGATAGCAATATCCTAGACCTGGTCATCACCAACATGGGTGACTGGTGTTTCACACCAGAGGTCAGCTCCTCATTGGTCAGATCCGACCACAAGCTAATCACACTAAACAAAACGGCACAAGTGCTGAATCAACCAGGAACAAAACCAAAAAGCACTTGAAGGAAATGAGGCTCCAGGCGAAAATTCAGATGGTTTATTGAGGTATAAAAATAGCGTAAATGCCAGAACAAGCTAATCACCCTAGACATCCACATCCCGCTCCCAACCACATTAGGAAAACAACCATAAACAATTTCTCCAAAGCCAACTTCACGCTTCTTAAGACAGAAGTGGCAAACTTCACGACACCCATGCAGATGGACAATAGAGGTATGACTGCTGAATCCTACACAAATGCACTTTATAAGCAATTACACCAGTGCATGGATCATGCTATCCCTAACAGAACCAAAATGCTATCCTCCAAAAAAAGAAGCCAATTTGGTGGTCTTCTGCCATAAACAAACTCTACAAAAGAAGAAAGAAACTGTTGCAAAAAAGAGTAAAATCCCATGATTGGAGGAACTCCCTGGTCAGCCTCAGTAAGAAGCTGAGATCCCACATAAAAGCCTCCAAAGCTAGTTATGAAAACAAAATCGCCACTGATTCTAAAGACAACCACAAAGCATTATATAGCTATGCAAGAATCTCAATGGCAACACTCAGATCTGCTCTGAGTTACAGCACAATGACACTAAATATACAGAACCAACTGATATTGCCAACATCCTGGCAGATAGGTTCAGTACTACCTTTACCCCCCCTTTCACCCCCTAAAGGGCCCATCTTTATATCGGAAGAATGCAAAGTTCCTGTAATCATGGCTGCACAGGTAAAAACCTCACTCTTCAAAGCCAAGAACACAGCATCCATGGGACCTGACAACATCCCAGGCTGCCTTCTACATAAACTATAGAATGAACTGGCACCCCACCTAAGCACCATGTGCAATCATAGCCTCACCTTAGGCTTTGTGCCCATTGAATGGTGCATCACGATGGTTATCCCACTCCACAAAGGGGGGGGGGCACAACAGACTCCAGGAACTGCTGCCGCATTAGCCTGACGAGCCTGGTCTGCAAGACCATGGAACATATCATCATGGAACTCATAATCAAAGACATTGGAGATCTCCAAACCAGCTTTACTCCATCGTATATCGCCTACTCAGAGGCGATCTCTGCCTAACATACAAAGCTATGTCAAACCCAGAGCTGCTGGACATGCTCCACTTAAAGAAATCCCAATCCCTCCGAGCTACACGCTCTAGGGACCTAAACCTTGTCACCACAATAAACAGAACATGATAGAGGGATAGATTCCTGTCCCAGAGACTTCCCATACTCTGGACCAGACTACCTATCTATGTCAAACAATGCTCCTCATTAGCACTCTTCAAGAAAAATCTTGATGATTGGATGGGTAATAGGAAATTCACCCCGTGGATCACTTCTGTGGTTCTGCCTGACAGGGGCACAGGAAAATAATTTTCTTTGGTGGTGAAAGCCAGGGTACCTTTTTGGCTAGGCTTGTATAGGCCCTAGGGCAAATAGCCTAGTACCTACCTATGAACCTAAAAGTAGTGGCTCCATGGATATGGTTGTGTGTGTTGATGTGGGTGTTTTTTTGAAAATGTGCATCTGGGGACACTGAGGGCATTTGCCGTGTGCTTCATCTAGGAGGCTTTAGGGGTTTAGAAAGGTTACATTTGAGTGCCTCAGCATATGTAGGTCTATGTGTCTACTTCATACTGTGTATGATGGGTGCAGCTTGTGTAATACTGAAAACCTGATTGACATCAGGAGTACTTTTATATGAGAGTTTTGCCTCCAGTGACATTTTGTAAATACTTCTCTCACTAAACTTATCAGTTTGTTTGAGAATTAGCTGGTTGTCAATAAACATGAGGCAATGTTTTTATTGCACAAATAACGAATGAATGAGATAGGAAAACTCACTTTATTTAAAACACGAAACAAAGCTTTCGGGTATAACCCTTCCTCAGTGTTTGTTAATATATTTTAACCTAAGAACATTTTCATTACATAACCAAGACAGACAAAAACACATGACACAGCCCACCTACAAGATAATGTATAAGAAGGAATCAATTTAACAATTAAAGCTACATCACTATATTTAAAACCATGTTAAATGGAAATACATTATTAATATTTAAAAAAAATATATATCATAAAAAAATTGCATGAATGTAATTATATAAAATGAACTATACATAGCACATAAAAACAGAAGAAATATATCACATTTAATGATACTGTTTCTGTCTGAATTCCAACATTGGTTTGATGGTAACCACATTATTCAGTTCAGGTTTCTTATCAGCATTTAACCTGATAATCCATTTATATTTAGCGATATCAAGTTTATTAACTGTATCACCTAATCTTAAACATTTATTTATTATTTGCAACACTTTAAATTTAAAGCTATGTTTTTCATTCTCGTCTTTTTTATGTTGTGTTATGTTATATAATGAAAATGTTCTTAGGTTAAAATATATTAACAAACACTGAGAAAGGGTTATACCCGAAAGCTTTGTTTCGTTTTTTAAATAAAGTGAGTTTTCCTATCTCATTCATTCGTTATTTGTGCGTATTTCTGGCTCTGAATAGAGAAGATTCAAACCCTGGTTGGAGTACTGTTTCATCAATGTTTTTATTGCCTCTGGATGCTCATATCCATCTAGCAGGTAATGGAGATAGTGAGAAAGTTCATAGCTAAGGCGACAGGCACTTTTGTATTGATTAAGCAGTTGTGGTAAGAATGTAAATTAATATCAGTAGTATCTGGTTTGCAGCACCGGGGCCAGTGCTTGTCACTGTAAATTAGCTGCCCTGAACGCAACAAGGCATTGGTGAAATTTCAAGGGTGCTTTTAGAGGAAAAATGCCAGCTCAAGGTGTCTGCATCTACACATGTCACTACCAAACACTTGAAGGGGTAACTAATAAGTAGACCCTGATGATTTATAGATGATGCATTTAAGGAGATATTCTGAAGGTAGGTTAGACAGCAGCTAATCAGGCAGTACTTACTGAAAAGAAAGAATTAGCTTTGTCAAGAATGATGAAAAGAGGGGATTCCACCTATTGACTACTTCCTGGCTGCTACTGGTACTGGTCTAATCACAGCTTCACACTACTGGGATACAATGCTCCTTTGCTTCTTCTCTTACTAGAAGCAAAACAGTAGTACCAATCCCAAAATGAGAAGCAGGCCACACTCTCTTTGGTGATCAGCTGTCTTGTCCCATACGATGCAGGGGTCTGTAGGCTTGTTGTAGCCTTTCCTGCTAGATGCCTTGAATATCAACCAGACCAATCAGGAAAGTCCCACCCAGACACTCATTGCCGAATCAGAGACAGGTAGGAATCAATGTCCTCTGCCCCTTCTTTCATCAGGAGCAGAATCTAAGCATATCTTCAAAGCTGCCACCTATAAAGCAGTTATCAGGCTTTTTAGTGATCAGCAGTTTGCAGGAAATAATGTCACTATGCTCCTTCTCTCAGCAGGAGCAAAACAGAAACACCAATCCCAAGATGATTACTGAAAGGCAAAATGTGGGCTCTGTAGTAATTGGTGGTCTTGGACTAGATGCTGTAGATTTTAAAGGTAATATAGAAAAATGGGTAAATATTGTAAGAGTTAAATATGAAAGAGGGGTAACTCAAGCTTTAGCAATCTAAGGGGAGAACCACTAATTTTAAAAGAGCAATATTGATTCGAAGGGGGTGGGCACTTTGTATTTTGGTTGATGCAATACAGTGGGATATACAGTAAATTTCAATAGTTGAAGGGGAGTGATTTCACAAAATGATAATTTTTGTGCTTACGGACAATAGCCATTGAAAGAGGAGAGGGAAGTAAATATGTGGCCAAATTAACACAAGGAGCAGGCAACTAGAAAGACAGTTGAGTTTAAAAACACCATAGCACAAGTACACAAGAGACACAGCTCTGGTCTCATTCCTAGTTTAAATATTCAATTGAAAGCAAAATACAAGTAAAACACAATGTAAAGAAAATACACCACAATATGCAAAACAGAAGAAGGCAATAAAGCAACACAAAATATAAGAAAGTAAAAACAACTAATCTTTCCCTCACAGCAATCTATGGCAGAGTTTGACAAAGTTTTACCAGCATTCACTATGATGTTACAGTTTTATTACCCTCAAGTTTCTTACTGGTGAAGGAGCTAAAAACCTAAAAACCAACAGTACTACAGCTTGCAGGAGACTGCTAAGTAAACCCAAGATCATTAAGGAAAGCAAGCACAGAAAACAAGACAAAAACACACTTCTCTTCTGCAATAGATTACTAAGATGTACCTCAGCTCACTTCCTTTTTTCTGTGCTTCTGTCATGAAAATGAACAAACTAGCCATACATAGATGATTAAATATAACCGTGAAAGAGGCATTCTAAATATTTAACTATAACTCACCTGACATCCACCTAGCTACCCAATTCAACTCCTTTTCATTGACTCCATAGGCAAACTCAGCTCCTCTTTTCCTAATAATATCCCCCCCAACATATCTGAAACCAAGGATTCAACCCCCAATAACTCACAGTCCTCCCCTTTCACTCTCAAATCCATTCCTACCAACACTATAGAAAAGCTCCTACTAAAGTTAAAACCTTGTTCTAATGTCCCAGATGACATTCCATTCAACTTTCTCAAATTAACCGCTGATGGCATAGGCCTTACCATCAGCATCCTAATAAATCACTCCATCCAAGAGTCCTACATACCTCACCTCTGGAAAAAAAAGCCTTCATCATCCCCCTCCACAAAGGAGGTAACAACTTTTCAATCTCCAACTTTTGCCCTATTGCTATCCTATCACCTATCTCTAAGATACTCGAAAAATGTATTCATCTGCAACGTTTACCCTACCTACATGACAACCAACTATTGACTCCTACACAGCATGGGTTTAGACCAGGAAATAGCACCACCACTGCCCTCCTTTCCTTCCTAGAAATCATCAACTCTGCTCGCGCCTCTGGTAACATAGTTTATACCCTCCTCCTCGACTTATGCAAAGCTTTCGACATTGTCTCCCATGAGCTTCTGCTTTCTAAACTCTCCCATCTTAATCTCTCCACCTCTTCTATCAAATGGTTCACCAGCTATCTCTCAGGCAGGGAACAAGCTGTAAAATGGAACTACTGTACTTCCTCCTTCCTTCACACCCCTACAGGTGTACCTCAAGGCTCTATATTGGGTCCCTTACTATTTAATATTTTTATCGATGATTTCCACCAAAAGATCCCAAATGCTAAACTCATACAATACGCAGACGACTCAACTATCATCTGCTCTGCCAAAACTCTACCCATATTAATAAACCTTACTCAAGAGGCCTTTTCCTCCACTGAGCCCTGGATGCTTGACAACCATCTAGCCCTTAATGCCTTCAAATCCAAAATAATGCTTTTTGCCCCTTCTAGACATACTGCTGTTGACAAAGCATCCTTCTCTATACTCAGTCTAAACAAAACATCTATTGAAATAGTTCCCCATGCAAAACTTCTGGGCGTCCTTATTGATGACCAGCTAAAGTTTGATATCCATCTACAAACCAATATAAAAAAAACATCAAAAACTTGGAATGCTTTATCATCACAGACGCTACCTTTCTCTTTCTTCTAGACAACTCCTATCTACCACCTACCTCCTCCCCTCCCTTTTGTATGGAGTCCCACTAGTCAGAAATCTCCAATCAACCCTAAAATCTAAACTATCCTCATGCTATAATAACATTTCTAAGTTTGCCACAGGATCCAAATCCTACACTCATCATTGTAACTCCCTCCATGCGCTAAACTGGTTGGAACTCCCAAGCTACCTAACTTTCATTCAACAGCACACAAGCTCAATTTTAAAGCCTCTAGCTGTCCATCACCCTCCTTTTCCTTAAAACTTCACCAGCCGCACAGAACACTTAGATCCACAAATCAGAACCTCTTGGAACTTTACAAGCCTTTACATTCACCAGGGCAACTATTACTATCATTCTCCCTTGCTAGATTATGGAACTCTTTCCCCCCTCACATCAGAACTACCCAGAATCTCCCTTCCTTTAAAACCTTACTCCACTCTCACTCTCTCTGGGAATGCTCCTGTACCCATCCTACCTGAATCCTGATATCTATCTCTAATCGTATCCTACTCAAAACTCTGCCACTGCTTAAATTCTTTTGTCTACAATTATGATGTCCTAAAGGACCATGAATTTTTGTTTTTGTAAATATTTTATAAGTGGTTGACTTAGTTCTTATATTTCAATGTTTTTTAATATTGTCTTTCTGTATAAAGAAGTTAATTTGTTTCTCCTATATGCTGTACTAGTTATCACTTTTAAATATCTTTTAATATTGTCTTTCTGTCTGGAGCTTTTCTCCTCAGGTTTCCATTGAAAATGGGCTCCCTCGGCCCAATGGACTTTTCCAGTTAGCAAACTGAAATAAATAAAAATAAATAAAAATGTGCACCAAAAAAACAAGCTTAAAATTACTAGAACTAATTTTCAAGAGTCTCCCCTGGATTCTGCAATCCTTGCATGGCATGCAGGATCAGTGCAGGAGCTCCAGCAGGCAATATGTCAGCCGTACGATCCAGGAATAGCCTGTAGGAGCGTGCACAAGCGCTTCTGCACTTACCCTGCACGGACTCAGCCCTGTATGCAAATTAACCCATTTGCAGGAGAAATCCATGCAATTGAGCTGAATTTGTGATCCAGGGAGCTGTAAATTGACCATGCAGGACTAGTGTAATCTGCAGAAATGTACTCCGCCAGTAACATAGTACATTTCTGCAAATTCCAAAATGGAGCCGTGACAAATAAAGGGTGCATATCATTCAGGAAGCATGCCAATGGCCAAGTATAAGGCCACTGGCATTGCAAACAGTTAAAAAAAAAATAATTAACTTTTATTTTTTTTTTACCGTTCTCGGCTGTTTAAGCATAGGGCCAGTGGTGCGCAAACAGGATCGGGGGAAAATAAGAAAATAAACCTAAAATAAGCATTCTAACTACAATCACTATTCTTCCATTATAGTCAATGGCAGGCAGAAGGCAACATGGCCAGTGAGTAGTGGTTGCTAAGCGGGGAGGCTCAGTGTGAGACATGTAACTATGCAAATGAGGGGAATGATAGTGAATCCCAGATTTCTCCAGCATGCTAGTCAGCTCCCAACAGTGTAAGAGCAGGAATAGCTTGGTGCAAACCTAGGAGTTAGCTGACATCATGGGGGGGTGTCAGGCATACTGTAAGTGGATTGGAGCCCTGTAGCTCAGGTTTGCTCCTAGCTTAGCACAGGTAGGCAAGGGGATGTGTCTGAGTCAGCCTAGTACTCTACATTGCCTAAGTGGGTGTGTGTGCCACACACCGGGTTTCAAAGAAAAAAAAAGTAAACCAGGAAATAGCAGCTTTGTGCACATTTGAGCACTGTGTTTGCGTGGTGCACCCCTGGGCTTAAGAGGAAGGCCATGGGAAGGGAAAACAGTAGCAGGAAGTTAATCAAGGAGAACTAGCATAGCTGGCAGGTGAAATGTATCAGAATCAGCCAATTACATAGGCAGCAGACCAGCCCAACCCAGAACACTACTATAAACTATGAAAACACCTTCCCCACTGTTTTTTCCCATACTCTACACCACCAGTGTATACAAGCGGGGAACTTTTAACAAACAAAACTATAAAATGATAGGGGATGCAGCAGGCATCATACAACATGTGCAAGAGGCTGAGGGTGGTGAGGATGTGAATGCTCCCAACCAACCCACATTAAGGAGATGGAGAAGAGTGTACAGACCCAGGGTAGCCTACCAGGGGCTACATGAGCTGGAGATAGTGGAGTGCTATATGGTGGACAGGGACCTCCTACAGCAAATTGTGGAGCTGTGCTGGCCATACCTAGCACACCGAACAGACAGAGGGGAACACACCCCAGTGGATACCAAGGTATGTGTAGGCCTAGGAATACTAGCCACAGGTACCTCCCAAAGCTCAACTGGGGATATCATGGGGATCTCACAGGCATCAGCATCCAGAGTATGCCACCAGTTCCTGGATGCCATGTCAGCACATGCCAGTGAGCGTATATATTTCCTCAACATGCGTGAGGTGTTGGCCAGCAATATGCATCTCTTCCACCAAATAGCAGAATATCCTGAGGTAGTTGGTGCTATTGACTGCACGCACATATGCATCAAAAGCACCACCCAGTGATCAGGGTAGGGTCTACATCAAACGCAAGGGCCTCCCCTCCATCAACTGCCAGGTCATCTACGATGCCCAGGGCATTATAATGAATGTGTGTGCTGGCTGCCCTGGAAGCTATCACGATTCCCACATCTGGCATCTGATGCAGCTGTACCAGAGATTTGCCAATGAGGACATCCCTTACGGTCACCTAGTGGGGGATGCTGGTTACACACTGAAGCTGTGGCTGATGACACCCACCAGAAATGCACACACACCCGAACAAGAACTCCATAATGAGGCACACGCACAGACCAGACTTATAATAGAGCATGTGTTTGGGATGCTCAAGTCACAGTTCCAGTGTCTGGACACATCCGGTAGAGCATTGCACAACTCACCAGCTACTTGGTAAAGACGCAATGGATAGCACATACACTGACACAGTAGGGACCCAGGAAATGACACCTCTTTCTGACTCACACATACAGTAAATGGGATGCCAAATATGACACTACCAGTGCTCAACCATGTATATGGAGTGTACTATGTGCATCCAAAAGAGGCAGCCCTCCAGCACCATCCTCAATACTGGCACACCCACAAGGTAAGTCAATCAACCTACCAACTGCTGAATGGAGTAGAATGTGCCATTACCTGTATCTGTATGGATGTGAGCATGCAAGGGAAACAGGTGGCTGAATGGTATGCCAGCAGATAGTAGCCACCCATAGTGGCATGATCCAGGTTAGTGGCACAGCATGATACCTCTGACATCATCCATGTGAAACTAACATTGGGCAAATCTGCAATGCAAATTGTGGTCTGCTACAGATCACCCTCCATGACCCAGGACCACCACTCCACCTTTCTGGAGACACTGGAAAGCATGAAGGTCCTTCTGAACACCCTGATATTGGGCGATTTCAATTACCCTACCATTAACTAGGAAAACTACTCGAGTACAAACTCCCAGGCCCAGCGCTTCCTGGAATTCATCAAATCAAATGCCCTGGATCAGCTGGTAAACTCCCCTACCAGAGGTGAAAACATATTGGACCTGGTCATCACAAACATGGGTGACAGGTGTTCCACACCAGAGGTCAACCCGTCACTGGTTAGATCAGACCATAAACTAATCACTCTGGATGTCCACACCCCACCACCACCCCCAAATAAGGAAACCACAGTAAAAAAACTTTTCTAAAGCAAACTTCACCTTACTTAAGACATAGGCAGCAAGTTTCACAGCCCCCACGCTAAAGGATAACACTGCCCATGATGCATAAACCTTTACAAGTGCACTCTATGAGCACCTAGAAGGATGCATGGATCATGCTATCCCTAGCAAAACCAAGACTCACTCCTCTAAGAGAAGGAAACTAGTCTGGTGGACCCCTGCCATAAACAGGCTATACAATAGAAGGAGGAAACTATTTCAGAAAAAAGCAAATCCCAAGAAGGAAAGACATCCCTGATCAGTATCAGTAAGAATCTAAGGTCCCTCATAAAATCATCCAAGGCTAACTTCGAAAGAAAAATATCCAAGGATTCAAAAGATAACCACAGAGCCTTCTTTAGCTATGTTAAGAATCTAAGTGGCAACTCGCAGATATGCACTGAACTAGTGCAAAATAGCACAAAATATACTGAACCTACTGATATTGCCAACATCCTGGCAGATAGATTCAGTGCAAACTTCACCACCCCTCTCACCCCCAAAAGGGCCCACAACAATACCAGAAAAGTTAAGTTTCCTGGAAATCACAGACGCACAGGTGAAAATAGCCCTTTCAAAAGCCAACAACATGGCTTCAGTGGGGCCAGATGGTGTCCCAGGCTGCGTCTTGCATGAACTACAGAGCGAACTAAACCCCCAACTAAACATGCTGTTCAACCTCAGCCTCTCCACAGGCTACATGCCAATAGAATGTTGTACAGCAATGGTTATTCTACTCCACAAAGGAGGGGCCACAACTGACCCTGGTAACTATTGCCTCATAAGCCTGACTAGCCTGGTCTGCAAGGCTATGGAGCGCATCATTATGGAACTCATTACCAAAGACATTGGGAATCTCCAAACACTTGACCCAAACCAGTTTGGCTTTGTTAAGGGCAGATCATGTCTACTAAACCTGGTTGACTTCTTTGAGACAGTCACCAAGGCCATAGATGAGGGAAAGGTTGTTCACACAGCCTACCTTGACCTCGCCAAGGCTTTCGACACCATTCCCCAATCAGGTATTACAGAAAAACTCACCAGCCTGAACATAAACCCCTACATTGTGAAATGGGTTGCCAACTGGCTTACAGACAGAACTCACACAGTAAGAATAGCGGGCTCCAGGTCCGACTCTAAACCAGTCACAAGTGCTGTCCTGCAAGGCTTGGTCCTGGGACCCTTACTGTTCGGCATATACTTCTCAGAAGTACAGGCAAACACAGGAGGACTATGGCTAACCAAGTTCGCCGATGACTACAAACTGGGAGCCATAATTGACTCTCTGGCTGACATGGACATCCTCCAAAAGGGCCTTACTGAGATGGACACCTGGTGTCAAAGTCATGGCCTCAAGCTAAATGCCAAAAAATGCATAGTCATCCCATTTGGGAAAAACAAAACACTCACAAATTACCACATAGGTGGCAGCCCCCTTAATACAGAAGAGGTAATAAGAGATCTGGGGACCCAGGTAGATAGTAATCTCTCCTTTGACAATCATATTGCCAAAGTAGTTAGGTTCATAGGTTCATAGGTTCATACCAGGCTATCTCCCCTAGGGCATTTATAAGCCTAGCCAGAGTGTGTTTGGCTTTCGCCACCCCTTTTTAATTAATTCTGCTATGCCCTTTTTCGAGGTTAGTATACTGTGCCTCTGTCTAATAGTGACCCAGAAGTGATACCCGGGGTAAACCTACGATCTCCCATCCACTCATCAAGATTCCTCTTGAAGAGAGCCAATGAGGGACTCTGCCTAACCTGGACTGGGATTTTATTCCAGAGCGAAGGGAGTCTCTGGGTTATGAATCTGTCTCTCCAGCATGTCCTATTTATTTCAGTGCTGAGGTTCAAGTCTCTCGAGTGCATAGCGCGATGGGATTTGGATTTTCTGAGGTGCAGCATGTCCATCAATTCCGGGTTGAACATGACTTTATACGTCAGGCACAGATCGCCTCTGAGCAGGCAGTATGCCACTGAATAGAGCTGGAGTTTCTTTAACTGGGCAGCATATGGCATCTGTTTGAGCCCTTTGATCCTCTTGGTGAGGTACTTTTGGGGTCTTTCAAGCTGCTGCAGGTGTCTGGTAAGGTACATCCCAAAAGAGGCATTGTACTCAATTATGGGCCTGATAAGGGATGAGTAAAGAGGCATGATGACCTCCCCTGATCTAGATGTGAATCCCTTTATGATTAGGTGGGCTATATAAAACGTTTTTCTAACCACTTTGGCCATGTGGTTGTCAAATGAGAGATTGCTATCAACTTGGATCCCCAAGTCCCTAATTACTTCTTCTGTACTTTATGGATTACCACCTATGTGGTAATTTGTGGGTACTTTGTTTTTGCCAAAGGGGATGACTATACACTTTTTGGCGTTTAGCTTGAGGCCATGGTTTTGGCACCAGTTGTCTGTTTCTATGAGGCCCTTTTGGAAGATGCTTGTGTCGGCTGGAGAGTCAATTATGGCGCCCAGTTTTCAGTCATCTGCGAACTTGGTCAGCAACAGTCCTTCCGTGTTGGCCTGTACCTCTGAGAAATATATACCGAACAAGAGAGGTCCCAGGACTGAGCCTTGTGGGATGCCACTTGTAAAGGGTTTAGAGTCTGACATGGCTCTAGCAATTCTAACCATGTGGGTTCTGTCCTTGAGCCAGTTTGCAACCCATCTGGTGACATAGGGGTTTATATTTAAGCTGGTGAGCTTATCTATAATGCCCGAGTGGGGTATTGTATCGAAAGCTTTTGCGAGGTCCAGGTAGACTGTGTGGACCTCCTTCCCCTCGTCAATGGCCTTGGTGACTGTTTCAAAGAAATCGACCAGGTTCAAGAGGCAGGATCTGCCCTTAACAAAGCCGAACTGGGTAAGATCCAGTGTCTGTAGATCCCCAATGTCTTTATTTATGAGGTCCATGATGATCCTTTCCATAGCTTTGCAGAACAGGCTAGTCAGGCTTAGGCTTGGATAGTTTCCAGGATCCGTTGAGACGCCACCTTTGTGGAGAGGGACCACTGTTGCTGTACGCCACTCTTTGGGTACATATCCTCTAGTAAGGCTGAGTTTGAACAGTAGTTTTATGTTTGGGTTTAGCTCTTCTTGGAGTTCATGTAGGACACAACCCGGGACACCATCTGGTCCCATTGATGCTGTGTTTTTTGCTTTGGAGAGGGCGGCTCTTACCTGAGCTTCTGAGATGTCAGGGGGGCAGCACTCTGCTGGGATAGATATTTGCTCTTTTGGTGATGAGGGGGGGTGAGAAATTTGCGCTGAACCTGTCAGCTAGGATGTTGGCAATGTCTGTGGGTTCGGTGTATTTTTTGTCATTTTGGACTAATTCTGAACATATCTGGGAATTCCCACCCAGGTTCCTAACATAACTAAAGAAAGCCTTGTGATTATCTTTAGTGTCCTGTGCGATTCTTCTCTCTAAGCTGGCCTTGGACGATTTTATGAGTGCCCGTAGTTTTTTGCCAATACTGATCAGAGATGCCTTCCTTTTTGGGACTTTGCTCTGTCATGTAGTAGCTTCCTCCTTCTATTGTATAGTTTATTTATGGCTGGGGTCCACCAGACAGGACGTTTGCCTTTGGAGGATTGGGTCTTGGTTTTATTTGGGATTGCATGATCCATGCATTCCTGAAGGTGTTCATAGAATGTGTTTATAAAGGATTCTGCGGTCTGGGCCATATTTTCCACAAGCCTGGGGACTTTGAAGGATTTAACCTTGGTTTTGAGGAGCATGAAATTTGCTTTATAGAAGTTTTTCACTGTGGTTTTCTGGGCAGGGGGTGGAGTCGGGATGTGAATATCCAGTGAGATTAGTTTATGGTCTGATCTTACCAGTGAGGTATACACTTCTGGTCTGGAGCATAGAGTCCCCATGTTGGTGATGATCAGGTCCAGTATGTTTTCCCCTCTTGTGGGAGTGGTGATTAGATGTTCCATGGCGTTTGAGTTTATAAATTCCAGGAATCTTTGGGCTAGGGTGTTGGGGCTTGAGTAATGCTCCCAGTCTATGTTTGGGTAGTTGAAATCTCAAAATATGATGGTATTTGGAGAGATCTTCATGTTCTCCAATGTTTTCAGGAAAGCCGAGTGGGATTCCTGATTTTGAGAGGGGGGTCCGTAGCATGCTATAAACTGCAAAGTAGTTTTGCCCACTGTTAGTTGCACATGGATGGACTCCGATGCTTCGTGCAACGCCACTAATCTGGAGGTGTGGGTATCCTTGATAAAAAAGGATACTCCTCCTCCTTTTGTGGTTCGGTCCAAGTTTTGGGGCCGAAATGCATGGCATGAGGTATAACCTGGTAGTGCTGGGGTGCTCTCTGGAGCCTTGAACCAGGTTTCTGTCACTGCACATATGTCGATGTTCTCCATACTGAGGAGAGCTTCGAGTACATGCATCTTGAGGTTTAGACGTCTGGCATTTAGCAGCATTACCCTTAGTTTTTGTTCATTGTGCTGTTCATGGAGGTGGGTTTGTCTTTTGAGCCTTGCCTAAAAAAGGCACTATGGGGGTGGCAAGAGCCTTTGCCAATATCCGAAAGCCTAGGGATGACAGGTGCAAGCCATCCCTAGCGAAGCAGCGTGGCTTGTCGAGCATGTCCTCCCAGGCTGATAGACACTGGATCCCCTTTGAATGACACCAAAGTTTTAGCTAATTGTTAAAATCAGTCATTTTGTCTTTGTTCTGCGGCATCATTCTAGGTGAGGGTAATATGCTACTAAAGGTCAGGGTCATACCGGCCTGGGCTACATGATCAGAGAGCTCCTCTATGTCTCTTTTCATGTAGTCGAGGGAGGTATGTCTCAGGTCATTCACACCAGCATGTACTATGACTGAGTCATATTTGTACTTTCTTTGGAGTGATCTGAGTGCTTGCGTTATGTGGCGGATCCTAGCGCCTGACAGGCAGCTCACTGTGACCTTCTCTTTGTTCAGCCTGGTGAGCGGGATGTCAGTGTGTCTGACTATAGAATCACCTATTACGAGTGTATTAGATGTGTTACTCAGCCTTAAGGGCTGAGACTGCTTGGCACACTGACTTTGTGAACTATGTGTTTCACGTGATTTGTTTTGTGGTAGCGTTTGCTTGGATGTCTGCTTTGGAGGTCTCTGCTGCTTAGGCAGATTTTTATTTAGAGCCTCCGAGTATGTTTTTGTGTGTTTATGTGTTTGGTTTGCTGATGTTTTAGGACTATGTGAGACTGGATTTATGTTGTGTGAGGTTACCTTCTCCTTTTGACTGGTTACACCAGTTCTGAGTTGAGAGAGTTCAGCCTCCAGTTTGGCTATATAGTTGCATCTCTCACATATATTTGAACCTGTTTGGAGGAGGAGAGGGTTGTCCGTGTACATGAGGCAGTTGTAACATTGCCTCAAGATTCCCAGATTTACCAGCTGGACTAGAGAGGAAACCATTGACTGACCTTTGGACATACTAGAGTAATACAGGGAAACTCTTTTGACTGTATTAGACGGGTACGATGGAGGATGAGGTGACCGTAAAAAGTGTATGAGGATGTAGTGCTTTTACTTTATTAGTGCTAAATTGTAAAATTGCTTTTTTGTGCAAGTGCTAGGCCTTAGATTGAGTATAAGGTGTTTTATTTGAGAGAATAGAGCAGTTCTAAAGGAAAAAGTGAAGAGCAGACTTTGTGGAGCCGGGAATAGTTTAACCTCAATTAACCGCCGCTGCCCAATGGTGCACTACGAGCACAATCGTGCAAAGCCACGCTAAAGCGTTTTTTTTATGCAGGGAACTTCAAAGAGCTAGAAATGGCCCAAAACGGCCAATTACTACAGATTATTGTGCTGAGGTCACTCCTTCAAGGGTAGATAGGCTGCTCAAGGCTCCCCACTCCCACTGGTGAGCAATTAAACTTCCTTTTGTCGAAGTAAGGTAATGGGCAACACAGCAACTATCCAAGAGTCCCAAACACAGCAAAGCCTGTGTGGGGGACTATTCTAGTCTAGGAAAGGCGGGAAAACAAGGATATTTTTTTTTTTTTTCAGGTAAACAGCAGGTAAATCACAGTAAACTCTATGCACAGGCTAGCGCACTTGTGTGGGCAGCCTCGACAGTTAAAAGTACAACAAACAAACTTATTTAACAAGTGCAGGTAATGAGGACACAAAAACAAGCTTAGAAACAGTTAAAACAGCAGTGTAGCTCACTTTTCAGCAAGAACAAGCAGTCGCACAGGTATAGAGAAAAAAATACTTAAATCTGGATAGCAGTCACTCTTTTCCCTTCTACGCTGCTAGCACCACTCTGCAGGACCACGAGGAGCTGTAGCTGAGTAGTATAAGCAAAAAAACCTCGCCTAGGCAGGTTTTTTATGCAGGGAACTTCAAAGAGCTAGAAATGACCCCAAACGGCCAATTACTACAGATTCTTGTGCTGAGGTCACTCCTTCAAGGGCAGATAGGCTGCTCAAGGCTCCCCACTCCCACTGGTGAGCAATGAAACTTCCTTTTGTCCAAGTAAGGTAATGGGCAACACAGGAACTATCCAAGAGTCCCGAACACAGCAAAGCCTGTGTGGGGGACTATTCTAGTCTAGGAAAACAAGGATATTTTTTTTTTTTTTCAGGTAAACAGCAGGTAAATCACAATAAACTCTATGCACAGGCTAACGCACTTGAGTGGGCAGCCTCGACAGTTTAAAATACAACAAACAAACTTATTTAACAAGTGCAGGTAATGAGGACATAAAAACAAGCTTAGAAACAGTTAAAACAGCAGTGTAGCTTGCTTTTCAGCAAGAACAGGCGGTCGCACAGGTATAGAGAGAAAAAATACTTAAATCTGGATAGCAGTCACTCTCCTATGTGGCCCATCTAATTACTAAAGGGTTCACAGCTAGAAATAAAGAGGTTATAGTGCCCCTCTACTCGTCACTCATCTGACCCATCATAGAGCACAATGCCCCATTTGGGATGTACATCACAAGACACTTCCAACAGCTGGAAAGACGACAAAAGTACCTCACCAAGAGGATTACTAGCCTCAGACATATGTCCTATGCAGCCCGACTGAAAAAACCCCAGCTGTACTCAGTGGCATATTGCTTACTCAGAGGTGATCTCTGCCTGACTTACAAAGCCATGTCCAACTCAGAATTGATGGACATGCTCCACCTAAACAAATCCAAGTCATTGCGAGCGATGTGCTCTACTAAATTTACTCTGAGGAAGTACAGGTACTATCCTGTACAAAAGCACTTACTTCATTTGGATTAAATATTTGTTCTTGTCTGAGGACCACCTAGTTCTGTGCCATTTTTGCTTTTCTTCAGTTTGTTTATTTTATATACATCACAGTGTAAAACAGTACATGTCTGAATATCTCTGCTAACACCAACCATGTAACACAAGCAGCACAGACAGCAATAGTTACAGTATCCCACTATCTGTTGCCCATTGTGACTCCATATTTTCAACTTATCTACAGATATCCTGCAGAAATAGGTTGCCAGCTGTAGGCGTAGAACACAAAGTCCTGCACTGGAGTTCAACCTACCTGGAATGGATTCACAACCTCGATACAGAAGGTTATACTGGGCATGCTCCTACACTTAGAGAAATGAAGCCCATGTTTGACAACAAAATACAGAAAATCATACTGGGCATGCTCCAACACTTAGAGAAATTAAGCCCATGTCTGACAACACAGTGGACTATACATATCTGTCAAAAGCAGATGTCTGTGCACACACACCACATTGCACACCATTCATGCTTTGCACACACATTGGATAGGAATACTCACACATATTCAAGGTCAACACACTATAATAGGTCAAACATACACACATACAGATGTGAGGAAGAGAGAGGCAGACAGTGACAAAGAGATTGCCATCATGAATCCTGTCCCACCCACCACACATCAAATTGGCCAATATCACATGATGTGCCGATGTCAATCACTGTAGACATTTGCTTTTGGTAGCCCTCAGCCCTATAGTGTCTGTGGTGCTTGTGATATATGTGTAACATGATAGTACAAATCAGCATTTGTCTAGCATTTGTATACCCTATCCTGTCAAATGTAAAGTTGTGTGTGACTGAGTGTTGTGTGTGTTCCCAGAGAAATGGTTTATGGCCCATTCACACACACTGCACTTACCATAGCCCATGTTAGCACTCATGCTGATGTCAGTCACCTTAAAGTAACCATCTGGCCAGTTAATAGCCCTGCCATCTCCGTGATTGCATAATGCTATAGTGTAACATACTTATTAGTTAGGAGTTCTAATCCCAGACATGGCAACTGTGTGTGTGTGTGTGTGTGTGTGTGTGTGTGTGTGTGTGTGTGTGTGTGTGTGTACAGGTTAATGATTCTGAGGCCATTCACAGTCAGTACGCCTCCCATTTCCCTACCTTAGCAAGCCTGCTGATGTCAGTCACCTTGAAATACCCCTTTGGAGAAGGGAAAGCCCTTTAAACTCCATTGTGGGTACGATAACTGCATAATGGTATAGTGTAACATACTAGTCAGGTAGGAGTTCTAATCCCAGACATGGCAACTGTGAAACTGTGTGTGTGTGTGTGTGTGTGTGTGTGTGTGTGTGTGTGTGTGTGTGTGTGTGTGTGTGTGTGTGTGTGTGTGTGTGTGTGTGTGTGTGTGTGTGTGTGTGTGTGTGTGTGTGTGTGTGTGTGTGTGTGCACAGATAAATGATTGCTAAATTATTATAATGAGGACCTACTATATGTCAAAATGTCCACCTTATAAGGACAACAGATGTCAAAAAGCAGAGAGACTGGTGTAGACACTATAGGCAATACTTGCATTACTCAGAGAACACTCTCCACCCATGTCTCATATACAAACACACTTGGCTAGGCAACAGCCACTATATTGGCAGTTCCCTTCATATTGCCTCACAGATAGTAACCATGGTGTGATTGCAGTGGACTACATGCCTGTTGATCACAACAGTGCCACTGGCACCAGACAGTACTGTGATGTGTAACATCTCCTGACTGAGTGTGTGTTATCCAGCAAATAAAAGGACATGGCACCCTGTTCCATCCCTACATTAGGCAAATAAATGCTTACAGTGGTCCATTTGCTATGTTCCCCACTGGATGCTTGCAATAACTGTAGAGTCTGCAAATGTAACCACAAAGGGATTACCATGCCTTATATACATGCCCTGTATGGATAGACGTCACTAACTCATCATGCTGTCAATGTAGGTGCAAGCACGACCTCAGTTCCATAGCCAGGTCTCCCCAAATTAGGTCAGGAATGCTACATCAGAAGATAACAATCTGCCCACACAACATGCCCCAGAGACCTCAAGTAAACTTCCACATGTCAACAAACATGCGTGTGTGACATGTGCACAACCCAGACATTGTCCATGTTATGGAATGTAGATCACATACATGAGAAGCAGTGCACATCACTGGCCACCCACAATAGTACCCAGATGAGTGGATGGTGAATACAATACCCACCTGTGGGGGCCACTCCAGGGACTACATCCCTGAGCCACAGTGGAGACTCTTGTCATGTGGCCTGATGCCAAGGTATTCCCTTTTCCTAGCCTTGTACAGCCATCAGGCCCATTCCCTACTACACACCTGTGAAGCAATGAACCTATGCATCTCAGTACTGGCAAGTGTGTGTGTGTGTGTGTGTGTGTGTGTGTGTGTGTGTGTGTGTGTGTGTGTGTGTGTGTGTGTGTGTGTGTGTGTGTGTGTGTGTGTGTGGGTGTGTGTGTGTGGGTGTGTGTGTGTGTGTGTGTGGGTGTGGGTGTGTGGGTGTGGGTGTTGGTGTGTGGGTGTGGGTGTGGGTGTGCGTGTGTGGGTGTGGGTGTGTGTGTGTATGTGTTGAGATTAATGATTTTGAAGCCATTTGCAATCACTACACCTCCCATTAGCCTACTTTAGCATGCCTGCTGATGTCAGTCACCTTGATATAACCCTTCGGCCATGTGTGAGTCATGTAAGCTCTGTGACACTTGTGATAACTGTGTAATACTGTAGTGCAGTAAACTAGTTAGGTAGGGGTTCTAATCTTGATCCTGCCAACTGTGATAATGCATGTGTTTCTCGGACAGAGTGTGTCTGTATCTCCATTAACACCTGCTTTTATGGACATTCACATGTACTACACTTCCCTTATCCCTTCTTTAGCACTGTTACTGATGTCACTCACCTTCAAAGGTACCTTTGGACAGCTTTGCAACATGTAAGCCCTGTGGCACATACAATAACTGCATAACACTGTAATAGCAATGCATAGTCAGGTAGGGGTTTGAAACTTAGTACTGGTAAGTGTGTGTTTGTGCGTGTGTCATCATTCTGCTGTTGGGGTGAGTGTGTACAGACAGGATCCATTGTAGTATAGGTTTTGCTACATCATTATATTGAGGACCTATATGTCCCATTGTCTACATTACAAGGCCAACAGTTTTCAAACACTGTTGAGGTTGTTGTAGACAATCCTCAGCCATAAATGTGTAGAGCCATGTGCAATTACTATGCAACAGTATGGATTAGTAAACAGTATAGGCAACTGTTATAATACCCAGATACCACTCTCCACCCATGGATCATACACAAACACACTTGGCGCTTACTATCTTACACCCTTCCTTTCTTACTTTGTCTCTGTCTCTGTCTCTCTCTCTCTCTCTTTCTCTCTCCCTATCTGGTGGATGTGGAAAAGTACATCTGTTTTGCATAGGCAGCAGCTTGAGATTTTTAAGGAATGCTCATGATTAGCTGATGGCCTGTGCACGAATTGCAGTCCCCCACTTGCTAATTGCATGTGGAACAGCTGTGGTATTACTCCTATAGCCAATTGCATGGAAACACACTCCTATAACTAAGCACTTAATGTGGGTGTTGGCCCGTTTCCTTTACTGTGAGCAGGACTTCATGTGGGTGTTTGAAAAACAGCATCACAGAGGGTAGTTGGAAATACCTCTTACAACATACACTGTGGAGGCAGGCCAACAAACAGGAGGGGGATGTTCCAGACATGGGGAAAGCATGTAAGTATTGCTGTTCTACATTTGAAGTAATGTTGGTTTAACAGGGTTTGTGTGGATATGGCTGTTCTACATAATTTAAAGTCTGGCATGACAGTGTTATGTGGTTGAGAAAACTCTCACCTGTAGGGCTATCTGCAGACTGTCCAGAGTTTAGATTCTTACATGTGTTGTATTACTCACACATTTCGTATTGTTAGATATGCATTAGCATACTCTGATGATTGCAGTCAGTACATGGTGACATTCATGTGAGTTACTGACTTTATATCCCTCAGAAGAGATATGTCACAACAAACCCTGTTACACCAGGAAATTTCTCAGATTATCACAGCAATATGTCAATATTGGTGTTGTGTTTGTGCCTCTGTTCCCAAGTCTGTCACTCTTTGTCCATATGTCATGCAGTAATAGATGCATATGTACAGTACATCATTATTTACTAACATCATACGTGATAACAAGCCAGTGAGATATCAGACTGCTAGACATATTATGTATAGTAGGCCTTATATTTGAGGACAAAATCTGGACATTCTGCTGAAGTGTACTTGTGGTGATTGTTGACATAGTGTGTATTGTGAATATGTTACTTGGCCTGTGTACAGATTATGGTAGATGTTATTGTTCTTGATCCTGTTCTATCTGATGTCACATGTTGCTCCAGTTTATGGTACCCTATCAGCATACATGTTTGTAGGGCCAGACTGACACATGTCCCATACCACAGTCAAGCATCAGACTACACTTTGTATTGGTCCAGTATATGTAGGATTACTGTGTGAGTGGCTAATATGAGGGTAGTGTTGTTCACACAGTACATATACTGTAATATTACATAGGCTTATCATAATGTGACTGTGTTCAGACTGGTTGTGGGTATGCACTTTCACACTGGTGTCTGTTACTCCGTGCTGTTACATGCCTGTAGTGCCTGCTATATTTGCGAGTACATGTGTATCCCCCTATAGGAAACTTGGGTCAGTGTTGTGGCAGTCTGCCTGAAGTTTGCACAGTGCTTTATGACATGCCTAGCAGCTCAGTGTATTTACCTAGTGTGATGTTATGTCCAGATATTTGTCAGATGAACTGTTGTCTAGCCACAATAACTGTTGTGTATGTCTGAAAAAGCAGAGGGATGGTGTAAAGATATATGTCACTAAGTAGTGTGAAGTATGTGAGATTGGGACCTCTGCTCCTCCAGTTAATATGTGTTAGGACAGACAGGAGTGTGTGAATGCATCAACTGTGTGAGCTTATCCATTCCAGTATTTTTGTGATATCCCCATTTACATGGCTGTAAACATCCACTTTGTGAGGCTTGGTCTACACATTTTGCACTAAGGAGTTCTGTGTATACCTCTGAACTGACCAGATTGTGTTAGACTACCCACGTTTATTGGTCATATCTCTGCTGTATTCCACAGGATCATTACTGTGATTTGTGAGGTACTTCACTATGATGATCTTATGATGTCTGTCAGTAACTGATGGCATACATGTCAGTATCAGAAGTGACTTCTCATACAACTGGTCTGTTAACACAACCCCTGTTACTGTAGCAACATTCCACATTTATACCTGCAATACTTACATGACATCGCCTTGCACTAAGAGTTTGTGACTATTGGTGCTGAGGTATGACTCCAGTACATGTTATAATCATATGTTTTATAAATATATATGTATATAGGATCCGTACAGATGCTCGACTGCATCTTTTACCGAAGCAGCACTTTTGCGTAAGCATGCTTGTTCTTCTGGTCGTACTATGGCGCAGTAAAGGAAAATTCCCTTTTCCTCACTGTAGTGCGACTTCGGAGTGAGAATATTAAAGTGGGGGGTGTGGCAGGTGCAGCCCCCCCCCACATGGGGGGTGCAGGGGGGCTTGCCCTCCTGCATTCAAGTAGATTTAGTGTTTTTTTTAACATACTTTAACGAAAGTGCTTTTTTGATGAAAATGCTTTCGTTAAAGTGTGTTCGGTGGTTTTGGATTCTGGCATTTGAACTTTTGTTCAAAAGTCCTAGATAGATCTATATATATATATATATATATATATATATATATATATATATATATATATATATATATATATATATATATATACACACACACACACACACATATATATATATATATATATATATATATATATATATATATATATATATATATATATATATATATATATATATCCTCTTTGTCAGGTACTTCTGTAGCCTTTCCAGCTGCTGCAGATGTCTTGTGAGGTACATTCCAAAAGGGGCATTGTACTCTATAACGGGTCTAATGAGTGTCAAGTAGAGGGGAACAATTACCTCTTTTTTCTTGGATGAGAACCCTTTTATGATTAGGTGTGCCACGTAGAAGGACTTCCTGACTACTATGGCGATGTGACTATCAAAGGAGAGACTACTGTCCACCTGGGACCCAAGGTCTCTTATCACGCATTCAGTGTTAAGTAGATTGCTGCCTATGTGGTAGTTCATGAGTACAGAGTTTTTACCAAAGGGGATGACACTGCACTTTTTGGCATTGAGCTTGAGGCCATGGCTCTGACACCAGGCATCTGTCTCAGTGAGGCCTTCTGTAGGATGTCAACGTCATTTGGAATTCCTGTCATATTGATGCTGTTTCTCAGTGTCAGACTGTCCCTGTCATATTGATGCTGTTTCTCAGTGTCAGAATGTGCCTGTCATAATGATGCTGTTTCCCAGTGTCAGAATGTGCCTGTCATATTGATGCTGTTTCTGTGTGTCAGAATGTGCATGTCACATTGATGCTGTTTCTCAGTGTCAGACTGTCCCTGTCATATTGATGCTGTTTCTCAGTGTCAGAATGTGCCTGTCATAATGATGCTGTTTCCCAGTGTCAGAATGTGCCTGTCATAATGATGCTGTTTCCCAGTGTCAGAATGTGCCTGTCATATTGATGCTGTTTCTGTGTGTCAGAATGTGCATGTCATATTGATGCTGTTTCTCAGTTTCAGAATGTCCCTGTCATATTGATGCCATTTCTCAGTGCCAGAATGTGCCTGTCACATTGATGCTGTTTCTCACTGTCAGAATGTGCCTGTCATACTGATGTTGTTTCTCAGTGTCAGACTGTCCCTGTCATATTGATGCTGTTTCTCAGTGTCGGAATGTGCCTGTCATAATGATGCTGTTTCCCAGTGTCAGAATGTGCCTGTCATATTGATGCTGTTTCTGTGTGTCAGAATGTGCATGTCATATTGATGCCGTTTCTCAGTTTCAGAATGTCCCTGTCATATTGATGCCATTTCTCAGTGCCAGAATGTGCCTGTCACATTGATGCTGTTTCTCACTGTCAGAATGTGCCTGTCATACTGATGTTGTTTCTCAGTGTCAGAATGTCCCTGTCATATTGATGCCGTGAGGTTGCAGGGGGTAGAGCTGGCAAAGGTGGATGAGTTTAAATACTTGGGATCAATAGTTCAGATTAATGGTGAGTGTGGAAGAGAGGTAAAGAAGAGAGTACAGGCAGGATGGAGTGGGTGGAGAAGAGTGTCAGGAGTGATTTGTGACAGACGAGTACCAGTAATCGTGAAAGGGAAGGTCTGCAAGAGGGTAGTGAGACCAGCTATGTTATATGGGTTGGAGACAGTGGCATTGACAAAAAGGCAGGAGTTAGAACTGGATGTGGCAGAGTTAAAGATGTTAAGATTTGCACTAGGTGTGATGAGGGTGGACAGGATTAAGACTAAGTATATTAGATGGTCAACCCAGGTTGTTAGGTTTGGAGACAAAGCCAGAGAGGCAAGATTATGTTGGTTTGGACGTGCTGAGGAAGGATGCTGAGTATATTGGGAAAAAGATGCTAAGGATGAAGCTACCAGGTGACAGGAAAATGGGAAGGCCTAAGATAAGGTTTATGGATGTGCTGAGAGAAGACATGCAGGTGGCTGGTGTGACAGAGAAAGATGCAGAGGACAGGAAGAAATGGAAACAGATGATCCGCTGTGGCAAACCCTACCAGGAACAGCCAAAAGAAGATGATGATATATATATATATAGATATATATATATATATATATATATATACATACACACACACACACACACACACACACACACACACAAACACATATATATATGTGTATATATATATATATATATATATATATATATATATATATATATATATATACATCAATATACAGATATATATATATATATATATA
Organism: Protopterus annectens; assembly: GCF_019279795.1. Classification (NCBI taxonomy): domain Eukaryota; kingdom Metazoa; phylum Chordata; order Ceratodontiformes; family Protopteridae; genus Protopterus; species Protopterus annectens. The sequence goes on along the minus strand of NC_056734.1, from coordinate 80,644,362 downwards.
TATATATATATAGGTATGTACATAATTATATATGTGTATGTACAAGTATAAATATATCTGCATATGGATGGCGCAGTGGTGCAGCAGTAGTGTTGTCACCTCACAGCAAGAGGTTCTCCAGATCAATTCTCGGTTGGGGTTCCTTTTGTGCGGAGTCTGCATATCCTCCCTGTATTTGTGTGTGTTTTTTCCAGGTATTCCAGTTTTCTCCCACGTTACAAAGACATGCTTCTGGACCATTTCTCCCTGGGCCTTCACTGGAAATTGGCTCGTTCCAAGTTGGACTTTCCCAGTTAACAAATGTTAAATAAAAATATAAAAGATATATATATATATATATATATATATATATATATATATATATATATATATATATATACATACATATACATCCTTGTTATGTGTAAACATGAGTGTTGTATATACCTTCCCAGATGTATCACCCCATATTAATCTGATATGTGTATATTTAGCGATAACAGCATACTTGATTAAACACTAATATCACTAACAAGTAATACACAATTGTATAAGTCAAAGCAGTTGTTCAATACTATTCAGTGTTTGTACTGACAGATATATTGAAAAAAAAACAACAACCATGTTCATAGCTGTGATGGCTTACTGGTTAACTGCTTGACTATAATATAGATGGTGCTGGGTTCAACACCTGCAAGGGCTGTTTATTTTGTGCTAGGCAGAACAAGGACTGCTGGATACAAAGTGGTTAAGGCTGTTTTGAGCAGCTTTAAGTAGGTTTGTGCAGGTTTTCCCAACAGTAAGCAGACCAAATGTTTGGTTAAATGAATCGGCGCTTACACCATGTAAGCTTCACTTACCAGTGTGCAAATCTGCTTAGTATTTATATTTAAGGAATGCTTACACCTGCTAAGCTTGCCTCAGCCCTGGTTACCAGTGATCAAATTCCAGACTGATGAAATAGCATGGTAATGACATCTTTAATAAGTGTATTTAGTTCCATGTATATAACATGTTTCTATGTACTGTCATCAGACTAGCAAGGGGTGTGAGTATACTGTCTGGGACACCTGAGTATATATGGCTAGTACAACAATCTTTTTCTTTTGTATGTGTTTCGTACATGGGTAGTATCCCAGGTTATATGCAGTCACACTTGCATGTATTGTGTCATTATGTTACTACTGTTAACAGTGCTTTCTCATGTAAGAGTAGATTGCAGATTGTAGTACTGGAGCCATACACCCCTGCATGCAAAGCTGGACTCAGAGTACTGACTATTGTGTTCTTAGTGTGTCAGCTGTGTGTTATTAAGTACTTGCTACTGGATATTGATCTGATATGTGGATATTAACTGTAGACTACTATGTGTATAGGACATGCCATTGAGGGCTGCTGTCATGTAGTAATGGCATACCTATCAGTGTCAGACATCTATCTGTCAAAACATTAATCCTAATGCATAACCTGTTGGCTAGTTGATTTCTGTCTGTCCTCTGTACTGATGTGCAGATGTAAGGTATCCATATTGGCTGCTCACAGGCAATCTATGCTTGACTGACACTGACATCTCTGCCCAGCTGTGTTATGAATGCCACAGCTAGGAAACCCCACCTTGTATGCACCACATGCCATGGACACCTCAACTAGACTACCACAGTCAACAGAACATGCTTGAGTACAGGTCTTCAACCCAGACACTGGCCATGTTATATAATATATGTTTACATACATGTCAATTGGAGCATCTCAATGATACTCCACAAGAGACAACCAGATCATTGGATGTTGCATTTAACTGTCACCCTGAGGATCATTTACGTGGCATCAGTTGATAGATGGCCTGCTGACAAATGTCAGGTGGCATGATACAACTGGACCCATATCCCCTACTCTTCTCATCTCTCCATGGACAATATGTTGGTACACACTTAGGAACACCTGCACTTATGGACCCCAGTACTGACAAATGTGTCAGTGTGGATTGCTGAGAATAACAGTGTCTGTGTGTTTGTAAACCTGCAGTTGATAATACGCTGAAGCCCTTCTCACACAGTACACCCCCCCCCATTGCCATAGTTAGAAATGGCTGATGCTGTAATGGACATGAAATGTACCTTGTTACACTATTCACCCTATGGGCTACCTGGAGCTTGCAGTACCAGCACAACACTGCTGTACAAATGGGTAGATAGGCATGGGTTACCCTTTGAGTCCTGGCAAGTGTGTGTATGTGTGCAAGTGTATATATTTGTAGGATACAGCATTCTGAGGCCACATTCTCCAAATACAATACACCTGGCCATAAAGTATAAGGCATAGTGATGTTGCTGACATTAGAAGAGCAATAACAAACCATCACCCTACTATCCCTGTGGCATGCGCAATAAATGCATATCCCTGTAGTAGCACTGATGAGATAGACAAGGGGTTGTATTGCACTCCTGGTCAAAGTGTGATTGTGGTTATGTCAGAGTATTATCATGGGTTTCAGTGAGTAAAATATCCAGTGGGGGTGTGGGTGCTGGGTATACTGTCTTTACACCATGGTAACCCCAGTACATGTACCAAGGTCCACTGTTTGAGGACCACTGTCACCATCAATCATACAGGTAACCGAGTACACCATCTAGCCCAGTGATGCATGTGCTGTGTGCAAACAATCTGTAATAGAATGGACTCACTGACAAGGTAGTTAGCACTGATAAACCCAGGTCTCTCAGATGTGTCTATGCTTGTTATATATTTGTCAATGTGTATATGACAGTATAGCATACTATGTATTGTCCATTAACACCCAGTACATCTCCCATTACCATACTGTACAAGGGCTGGTGATGATCCTCACTTAACAAGAGGCTGACGACACACCTCATCCTAAAAGCTGTGTGGTGTGTGCAATTAAGTCCAAACACATTAGTAGCAATAAATAACTAGGTAGGGGTTTGACTATCAGTGTTGCCAAGTGTGTGTGTATGTGAAGGGATCTACTTCAGTTTGCAGAAAATACATGTCCCAGGAGGTCATCTGTCCGAGAACTGACTGGCAAATGCTAACATTTTAAAGGAATCATATCATGGAAATTCATTCCATCAAAACAAGTAGTAGATGTGTAAATGCCCTCTTCCCCACTGTATAGCTATACAGCGATACTGGAGTTGGTATATATAGTTGGCTGTCGATGTTGTGGACACAGCCACCCTCATTGGGGTTATTGTTGTTTGTATCCCCACACTTAGGCTGCTGTAATACTGTACAGTGTATGTTAACAGGTTAAGTAGTTGTCACTCACACTATGTGTGGTTCTACATCACCCCACACCCTCCAAAGTGTAGGGCTGTGCCACCCACACTAGCACACCTATGTTTGCCAATGCTGGGATTGCACTACATTTGGAAAGGGGACATATACCCTGCCAGTACCATCATCCATGACAATAAAGTACCAGACTGATTATTTACTGATGTGATGTTTTGCCTATTATGTCTTGGTGGAATTACATAGGCTAAAATGGGTTCACTGCAAAAATAAGTACATCCATGTGTACAGTATTCTCTGTGTATTGCATCAACACCAAAGCCACTGTGTGTGTGATATACACAAACATGTGGTGTGTGCCACCCAGTACACTTACCATCGTTCACTGTAGAAGGGCTGCTGACATCAGCCACCATGCATTCACCTGTATACACCCCTCAGACCTATCAGTCATGTGGCACATGCAGTAACTCTTATACAGACCTGTTACTTGTGTTCAGCATTACCCAGGATATGACACAGTCAATGTGTCACCACAGTGCCATACCCCTTTAAGGAAACAACAACAGACCAACATTCTGCTGGCATATAGACACCTACAACACAAACTGAATACATTAAGGACATTACTGTCAGTTAGTATTAATAACAGCTATAATATATCATGGCCTGACAGCTACACATCCTGACATGTAAGCATTAAACTTTCCTGCTGAAAACATGTTACACAGCATTACATTGCTACACCTTAGTACATTCACCCTGTGCATCAGAACCAAATTAGCCAGTCTCTGCATCAGTGGTATGGATGACAGGGATGTGGCACAGGTATCATCATATGCACAGGGTGTGTTGTGAGTTTGCCAGAGACCTAGGCTGTGCTATTTGGTTGACATCGTGTGTGTGTGTGTGTGTGTGTGTGTGTGTGTGTGTGTGTGTGTGTGTGTGTGTGTGTGTTAGGTGGGTTTCGTTATTAATTGGTTTGTGCAGATGTGGTGTATGTAGGTATGGAGGTGCCATAGTTGTGTTGGTGATGTGTGTGCATGTATGCACACAGTTTGGCCATGTGGCTGCCCTATACAGGGGTTTGTTGGACAGCTGCAGACTATACATGGCAGGGTGTGCAGTTCACTGTCTCCAGCCATGGAGATGAAAACTGTGCCTGCCAGGGGTTGCACGGGCACTACCAGGTACAAGGCCAGATATGATACTCATCCCTGATGATGACAAATGTTTGCTGGATCCGGGTCCCTGTTGGGACTGGCCAGGGCCATGTGCATGTGGCCTGCTGTGTTGTGGTCTGGACAGTACCCCCCTGCAGTGCTGGTGCTGGTACTGCCACTACGGGAGTGGCTTTGACTTGTTGCATGTCCATATAGACCTCCACCTGTTGGTGTTGCTGCCCTATGTCCATGTGGCTGTCACCCTACTCCCACCATATGCTCTAGCACAGACATTGCACGGTCGAGGATTCCCACCGTATCACCCAACCGTCTATCCAGGACCTCTGCAAAATAAGGGTGGGCACCTGCAAGATCACAGATGTTGTCAATAACAGCAGAATGAGTAGCCCTCTGGAGCCTCAAACCCTGTCTGGTATAACATTCCATATGTGCCTGTGCCTCCATGATGGCCTGAAACATGCGCCTGGGGACACTTGCTGTGGCATTTCTGCCAGGAGCATGATGTCCAGCAGCCCTCTTACAAGCAGCCCTGTACATCTGTTTGTGTGTACCTCGCCGGTCATCCAGCTATGGCTGCTGTGTACAGACACACTTGCCATAGTCACCACACTGTCCTGTCTCATGCCACCACCCGCCAACTGTCCCTCATCTATGGTCACTGGTGATGGGCATTTATAGGCAATGTGACTGTGTGCGGTGATGGGGTGGATAACAGTGGTATGTCAACCGATGGCACAGCTTCAGCCCCTGACAACCCCGCTTGTGCCTCACTATATCTATCATAATTTTCAAAGTCTGTATGGACACTGACATCAGTTCCCCTGCAGGAGGGACCCTGACCCACCTCGTCACCTGTGAGGGGAAAATAGAAAACTTACTTTAAGATCTGTATGTCACACACTCTACACACACGCACACACACATGCACACACACACACACACACACACACACACACACACACACACACACACACACAAAACACACACTTACAGGTGAGGTGGCATCAAGATATTATACAGACCTCTCATTACCCAAATGTCAACATGCATGACATATAAGGCACTCAACAGCATGCACTGCAGCTATACTCAATCCCTGTTACCAACATTATACATATCTGTGATGCATGAGTTGTGTTAGTAGGTGATGCCCCTTCCCCTGGAACACACTGCACCCATGTACACACTATTGCTGTGCACCTGATCAGCACCTTGCCATGTACTGTGCACTATACCTCACAAATGTACACACCATTGCTGAATGTGTATATGTGTGGCAATTATGTTTGCTCTGTTACTCACAGCCCCTATGTGTTTGTCTGACACATATCTGGGTTGATATGAGGACAGATGTCAATAGTGAATGCCTGATGTCCAATTTCCAGATCGCATCATCAGCAGTGCGTGTATGAGCAATAAAGTCCAATTATACTGACAACCTCCAAAGCTTACTGTGGCTATGAGGAGTGTACACACCCTTATTGACATGCCACCCTCTTCACTGATATGCCATGGGGCCACAATATTGCATATGTTAACATTACACATACCTGATATGTGACATAATACCTGTGCAATCAAATGCAGTATCAAACAGATGTGTTAGTTGTGCAGATGTTGATTGGGATGCATACAATATGTGGGTTGCATAAGTGTGCACACCCTTAACATGATGGTTTGTTGCAGCACCTGTTAAGTGAACTATAGCAGTCACTATTCCTAGAAGGTGTATACTAGCATGGCCTATCTTCACTTGCCATTATTTTGTCACTCTGCCTTACAAATGTCCCCCAACTCTGCCAGATTACAAGGTCATATCATGTGCACAGCCCTTGGAGGTCACACAGTGCCTTCACTATTGCTCTGGAGTCAGGGTTATGTCTGCCACAATGCATGACCTTGACTGTGTTCAGAGACAGCCATACTTAGAAAGCTTTGGATGTATGCTTCAGTACACTGTTGTGTTTCAGGATGACACCCCTACCCATCCTCAGCCTTTTTGCAGATGCTTGACAACTATGGGCCACACATGAGTGTCATTTTGCAGTGTCCCAAATTTAAAACACCATATCTACTGCCCTAGTTCCCGCTAATGAACAGCAGAACTAAAGGTGTACACTGGCACCAGCAAGGTACAGATGGGGATGCTGGGCCTGAGGTAGAGTGAGGTGTTGCTTGTACAGCACATGTATCTTTATTAATACTGTCTGTAGGTTTCAGCCTAGGTCTCAGTACACCATTACACATTGCAACACATGCCTTTGGGAGACTTGATGTTATGCATATGCTACCTGTTGAGAGCCCTGGATGATGTCTCCTGTGGAACAACTCTTCCATCTGATTACCCTAACTCACAGGCCAAACTTATGCAGAGTCCAGGTAATTTTTGACACAGGTACTGCACAGGCAGTACTTGCTGGACATTCCTGCAAGTCCCTCAGTGTTGCTGCATGTGTCTGGGCTGCCTCCTTGACCAGTTTGCAACATGTGTTGGCATCTGTCTTGGATGGGCATCTGTTTATTTTCTACATTAATGGTGTCCCATACTTCATTGTCACATACATGCTTGTCTGCACTGTTTGCCATGGTATATGCAATGGCGAGGTAAGGCTATGTCTCCCACTCCTGAGTGCGACATTTTGGATATGAGATCCATTCCATAGTTTGTAAGATGTTTGCAAGCTATGACTGCCTCTGTTGCAGGTGAGTGGGTAAATGTTATGGACATACTTCTTGGACAGCAGACCATCACTTGGTGTGACACTGAAGACTTGTACTTGATGGAAGGTTCATACTCAAGACGAGTGAATGCTGCAGTACCTCAACAGCTGCTTCCACAATATGTTATTTGGAGTGTGTGCACACATATGCTTCCATTGTTTGTTAAGGTATATATTCCCCATATTTGTTATCCTAACATAGGATTCCATCTTACACATTCATTGCTCATGGTAAGATCACATTACAGGTTGCAGAAATTGTGGAATGTGGCATTGTGATATGCCGTTGTGTAGATTTGTAACAGTTGCCATTGTAATACTGGTATATACACTGTTGTAGCCACTGTATAAGGGTAATGTTTCAGACATGTCCCTACCATAGGCCATTTTCCCCATCATTATGTTTATCTCTGCCCACACATCTTGCACTGACAGGTTGTTAGTTATAATGCAGGACTCTTACATACCCTTCAGATATAATAAATTCAACAATCCAAGTAGATGGAGTGGCACAAATAACACCAACGCAAATAATTCCACTTCACTGGTAGAAGAATAAAGGAAGGAGGAAACACCGGAATTAGCAAACACCACAGTTTATTCTCACTTTCATCTTCAAGCGACTTCTTCAGAATAAATTAACTAGATCCATTGCAACACTATATATAGCCCTCATTTTAATTAACCAATAATCCAATTAAGAAGTAAATCAATAGACAGTTAAAAAACAATGATTGTCTTAAAACCACATGACACCATTATATAAAAATCACACAAATATACTATATATTTATTTTAAAACTTTTAACCTTCTACTCTTTAAAAAAACACTTTCCCCCGGATTCTCAAAAGCTTACACAAAGTGCAAGATCGGTGCATGAGCTCAAGCAGGCAATATGTCTGCCGTGTGATCCAGGAACAGCATGCAGTGGCATGCACAAGCGGTCCTGAACTAATCCTGCAAGGAATAAGCCCTGGTATCCAAATCTCCCCATTTACAGGTGAAATCCATGCAAATGAGGTGATTTTGCAATCCAGGAAGCTTGCAACAGTCCGTGCAGACTAGTGCTATCTGCAAAAATGGAGCCATGACAGCTCCAAATAAAGGCTGCATATCATTTAGTAAGCATGCCAATGGCCAAGTATAAAGCCATTGGCATTGCAAACATAAAAAAATACAAAAAAACAACTTTTATTTATTTTTAGCCGATCTTGGCTGTTTAAGCATAGGGCAGCAGTGCGCAAACGGGATTGGGGGGGGGGATAATAAAATAAACCCAAAATAAGCAGTCTAACTAAAATCACTATTCTGCTATGCAAGTCAATGGAAGGCAGAAGACAACCTGGCCAGTGAGTAGTGGTTGCTAAGGGGTGAGGCTCAGTGTGAGACATGTAACTATGCATTAGCAGGAAATCCTCTGCAAATGAGGGGAAGGATAGTGAATCCCAGTTTTCCCCAACATGAGAGTCAGGTCCCAACAGTGTAAGAGTAGGAATAGCTTGGTGCAAACCTAGGAGTTAGGTGACATCATGTGTGTGTGTGTGTGTGTGTGTGTGTGTGTGTGTGTGTGTGTGTGTGTGTGTGTGTGTGTGTGTGTGTGTGTGTGTGTGTGTGTGTGAGTGTGTGTGTGTGTGTGTGTGTGTGTGTGTGTGTGTGTGTGTGTGTGTGTGTGTGTGTCAGGCATACTGTAAGCGGATTGGAGCCCTGTGGCTTGGGTTTGCTCCTAGCCTAGCACAGCTACTAGGGTGGTGTGTCTAAACTTGCTTAGCACTCTTTACAAAGCCTAAGTGGGTGTGCATGCCGCGCATCGGGTTTTACAGGAAGAAAAAAGTGGTTAATCAAGGATTAGCAGCAGTGTGCACGTTTGAGCACTCTTTTTGTGCGGGGCACACACGGGCTTAAATAGGAAGGCAATGGGAAGGGAAAACAGCAGTAAGAAGGTAACCAAGGAGAACTAGCTTAGCTGGCAGGTGAAATGTATCAGAATCAGCCAATTACACAGGCAGAAGTCCAGCGCAACCCAGAACACTACTATAAACTAAGCAAACACCTTCCCCTCTGGTTTTTCCCACACTCTACACCACTGGTGTAAACAAGCAAGGAACTGTTAACACTTACAACATCAAAATGATAGGGGCTGCAATATCATACAACTTGTGAAAGAGGCTGAGGGTGGTGAGGATGTGAATGCTGTCGACCAACCCACAGTGAGGAGACAGAGAATAGAGTACAGTCCCAGGGTAACCTACCAGGGGCTACATGAGCTGGGGGTAGTGGAGCACTCTATAGGGTGGACAGGGACCTACTACAGCAAATTGTTGAGCTTTGTGGCCATGCCTGACACACAGAACTAACAGAGGTGAAACCACCCAGTAGATAACAGGTATGTGTAGACCTAAGAATACTAGCTACAGGTACCTTCCAAGGGCCAACTGGGGATATGATGGTGATTTCACAGGCATCATCATCCAGGGTACTCCACCAGTTCCTGGATACAATGTCAGCACATGTCGGTGAGCACATATATTTCCCAAACACCCATGAGGCATTGGCCAGCAATATGCAACTGTTCCATCAAATAGCAGAATACCCTGAGCCAGTGGGTGCAATAGACTGCATGCATATATGCATCAAAGCACCAACTGGTGAGCAGGGTAGGGTCTACATCAACTGCAAGGGCTTCCCCTCCATCAACTGCCAGGTTGTGTGCGATGCCCAAGGCATAATAATGAATGTGTGTGCTAACTGCCCTGGAAGCTATCACGATTCCCACATCTGACATCTGACGTGGCTGTACCAGAGATTTGCCAATGGGGACATCCCTCATGGATGTGGGGGTTGCTGGATATGCACTGGAGCCGTGGCTGATGACACCCATCAGAAATGCACACACACCTGAACAAGAACTCCATAATGAGGCACACACACAAACCAGAATTATAGTAGAGCGTGTATTTGGGATGCTCAAGTCACGGTTCCGGTGCCTGGACACATCCGGTGGAGCCTTGCAGTACTCACCAGCTACATGTACCCAAATTATCCTTGTATGTGCCATGCTACACAATATGATCCTGTGGAAACAGCAGGACCAGTACGGATCAGGGCCACACAGCCCCCCACCATTTCCAAGCCCTGCACAGGCACAGAGTGACTTGGAGGAGGAGGAACAACCTGAGCCTGCCCCAGTAGGCAGAAGAAGGCATGCCCAGTATGCCCTGGCCTTGACAAAGAGGCAATGCATAGCACATATACTGACACAGGAGGGACCCAGGCAATAATACCTCTCTGTCTGACTCTCACACACAGTAAAAGGGATGCCAAACATTGCACTACCTGTACCTAACCATGTGTAGTGAGGATACTATGTGCATCTGACATAGGCAGCCCTACAGCACCACCCTCAATACTGGGACACCCACAAGGTAAGTGACTCACATATGCCAGTCGGGAGGGGGGTCAAATACCCAACAACAGTCACAGCCTGAAGGACAGGTGTAGACAAACAAAAACAAAGGCTGTTCTATGGCCTCTGAATGAGGCCTATGGGTAACTTCCCACCCAGGCCTAAACAGACAGACTACAGCAGGTCAGGCAGTGGGATGTCAGTTCTGAAGGGTAAGAAGTCAGAAACTAATACGTAGGTAATTAAAATTAACATCTGTAGTACAGTGGTATACGTCTTGCTAGCATGATAGGTAAGACTAGAGTGAAATGGAGTACCCGACATACCAATACAGTCCTAGCAAATGTGTACAAGTGTCAGGTGTGCCCCCCATCTGACGTAGAGATGTAGTCATAGTCAGGTGTGCCCTGCCCCAATCCTGTGTAGACATATAGTAACAGTCAGGTGTGCCCCCCCACAATCCTGTGTAGAAATGTAGAAATAGTCAGGTGTGCACCCCCATCTCACATAGACCTATAGTAACAGTCAGGTGCCCCCCCACAATCCTGTGTAGAAATGTAGAAATAGTCAGGTGTGCCCCCCCCCCATCCTATGCAGAAATGTAGTAACAGTCCATGCCAAATGATCTACGGATACCCTGTAGAGACAGCATGCTACCTGTACATGTACAACACAAAGGTCAGCACTGCAGTACAAACAACCTGTACTCGATCTACACATTCAATACAGATGGCCATACTGGGCATGTGCACACACAGAGTAATGAAGGCAATGTCAGTCACCAACATACTGAAAGGTCATACTGGGCATGCTCACACACTTAAACACATGAAGGCCATGTCTGCAATCACCAGTGGACCAGACATATCTGGCAGCCGCAGATGTTAGTGCAGACACTCCTCAGTATGCACCACACATGCTTTGCACACACAGTGGATAGGAATACAAGCATATATGTAAAAACAATACACTATAATAAGCCAAAGGTAGACATACATAGATGTGTGGAAGAGGGTGACTGTGACAAGAAGCCTTCCAGGGCTCTCCCACCCAGCATATAGCCAAAGGGCCACAACCACACTAGGGTCTGATGTCACTCACTGCAGATACTAGCCACTGGTATCTTTCACCATTACAGAGTTTGTGGTGCATGTGCCAGCTGTGCAACATGACTGTTCAAGGAAGTAGTCATCTAGCACCTGTATACACGTACCTGTGTATTATGAACCAGGTTGTGCCCGCATGTGAAATACACCTTTGGGAGAGTTGTATCCCACTAATCTCTGTGGTGCATCCCATAACTGCATACTGCTGTGGTGTGATAAACTAGTTAGGTAGGAGTTCTAACCCCAGCCTTGGCAACTGTGTCTGTCTGTGTATAGAGCAAAGCTTTTTAGGTTGGTCACACTCCCTAAAATTGAAATGCTTTACTTTGTTAAGGCTGCTGATGTCATCCACTTAGAAATACATCCCTGGAAAGGGTCATATCTCAGTAATCTCCATGGTGTGTTCCATAACTGCATACTGCTGTAGTGTGATCAACATGTTAAGTAGGAGTTCTAACCCCAGCCTTGGCAACTGTGTGTGTCTGACTCTGTCTGTGTATAGAGCAATGCTTTTTAGGGTGGCCACACTCCCTACAATTGAAATGCTCTACTTTGGTAAGTCTTCTGATGTCATCCACCTAGAAATACATCCCTGGAAAGGTCATATCCCAGTAATCTCCATGGCATGTCCCATAACTGTGTACTACTGTAGTGTAAAAAAACTAGTTTGGTAGGAGTTTTAACCCCAGACTTGGCAAGTGTGTGTGTGTGTGTGTGTGTGTGTGTGTGTGTGTGTGTGTGTGTGTGTGTGTGTGTGTGTGTGTGACTGTTTGTGTATAAAGCAATGCTTTTTAGGGTGGTCACACTCCCTACAATTGAAATGCTCTGCTTTGGTAAGGCTGGTGATGCCATCCACCTAGAAATACATCCTTCGAAAAGTTGTATCCCAATAATCTCCATGGCATGTGCCATAACTGTGTAGTGTGGTATAGACCTCTGTTAGGGGTTCTTTACCCATGCATGTCAGTTGTGGATGTTTTGTGTGTGTTTTAATGTCTGTGTAAGGAGCAATGTATTTTAGGCTAGTCACACTCAGTACATTTCCAATGACCTACTTTTGCATTCCTGCTAATGTCATCCAATGTGAAATACACCTTTGATTAAGGAGTTCTCCAGTTATAGATCTCTGTTAGGGGTTCTATACCCACACATGTTGGTTGTGGATGTTTTGTGTGTGTTTCAATGTCTGTGTGGGGAGCAATGCATTATAGGCTAGTCACACTCAGTACATGTCCACTGGCCTACTTTGGCAGCCCTGCTGATGTCATCCAATGTGAAATACACTTTTGGGAAAGGAGTGCTCCAGTCATCTCTATGGTGTGTACTATAACTGCATAGCACTGCAGTGTAATAAACTAGTTAGGTAGGGGTTCAATTCCCAGACATGAAAAGTGTGTGTGTGTGCGTGTGTGTGTGTGTGTGTGTGTGTGTGTGTGTGTGTGTGTGTGTGTGTGTATGTGTGTGCGTGTGTGACACCTGAAAGCAATGGGGGGTGGGTTTTGCAAATGTCTTTTATGGTGGCTGTATATCACAATGTCCACTGTACAGGGATAACAGATGTGAAATAACCGAGAGGCTGGGGGGAAAATCCATACACATACATGTGACATCACGGCCAGGCAATCACAGTTAGCAACCCCAGCATTACACAGAGCACAATCTCAACCCATATCACACACACACACACACACACACACACACACACACACACACACACACACACACACACGCCGAGGCATCAGACAATATATGTGTAGTACGCTGCATATTGGTGACTAATAGTAACTATGGAGTGATTGCAGTGGCCTACAGAGGGCATGGCATCCTGTCCATCTGTCCAATAGGCACATACATGCAGATAGTGCACCTTTCCCATGTTCCCCACTGGACAACTGCAACACCTGTGGTGCCATCACATGTGACTCACAAAGGACATACCATGCCTGAAAACATGTCCTGTATGGACAGATGCCACTGATGACAGGGAATGCTGTTAGCATGCTATCAATGTAGGTGCAGGGTTAACCTGCTGTCCATTACCAGTTCCTGCCACAGGTGGCCAAGACTGGAACATCTGATGATAATATGTGTACACAACATGGGCCTAACACCCCAGGTACAGTTCCACATGTCACTGCACATGCATGTGGAAAGTTACACATCCCAGACACTGTCCATGTCATGGACTAGGGAACAGATACATGGCAAGTGATGCACAGCATTGGCCACATGCAATAACCACCCAGGTGACTGGATGGTGGATACAAAACCCACCTGTGGGGGCAAATGCAGAAACCACAGGCCTGAGCCACAATGCAGACCATTGTCATGTGACCTGATGCCAAGGTATACCCATCACCTACCCTTGTATAGCAGTCTGGCACAGTTGACCAACACATACCCATGCAGAAATGTACCCATGCATGTTAGTACTGGCACCCTGTGTGTTTGTATGTGTGCTGTATGATGTGCATGATCACATCCACACTCACTACAACCCCCAGCGGCATACTGAAGCATGCTGTCTGATACCTCCCCATACCCTTTGCCCATATAACCTCCATATAACCCTTGTGGTGCATGTGATACCTGCACAATAATGTGTTGTGGCAATCTCACTAGGAATGTGCTATATCCCTGGCCCTACCAAGTGTGTCAGTGTGTGTACATCCCTGTGGGAGTGTGGCTGTGTTGACACTGGCACCTGTTCATGCGGACAGGCACATGTACTTCACCTACTGTATAGCTACCATATCCCTGTTGCAGATGTCACTCACCATCACATATATGTTCTGTGGACTCCACAACAGGCAACCTATGTGGTGCACCAACAACTGCATATGACTGTGATAGCACTACATAGTCATCAGGGGTTTGATACCCTGTGCTGGTAGGTGTGTGACACAAACATGCTAAGGTTTTAATATCCCATCCCTCCCTGACTTGTCGATGCCTATGTCTGCCTATCTCACTCCCTCACTGGTGGATGTGGAGACCTTTACCTGCTTTTCTTAGGCAGCAGCATGTGTATTTTAGGTAATGCTCATGATCAGCTGATGGCCTCTGCATGACTTGCAGCCCTCCCTTAGCTGATTGCATGTGGAACAGCTGTGGAAACATTCCCATATCCAATTGCATTGAAACACACTCCAATATGCACCAAAAAACGCGGCAAGGACACTGCTATTCGTTAAAATCTTTATTGCACATAAACACAAGATGAGCGCTTTCAGGACTTCTCCCTTCATCAGATAAAATTACAATAAAACAACCCCTTCTTTTAAACTTTACTATAGCCCTGAAAGTGAATTTGTGTGTTGCATTATCCATCACATGTCTGCTCAAAGCATTATGCACATCCCCATTCCTAATGCTAGATAGGTGCTGTAATATCCTTGTCTTTAACATCTGTTTAGTTTTCCCTACATAAAAACTAGGGCAATGGCTACACTCAGCTAGATAAACTATATCCATCGTTCGACAGGTAGCCCTCCCTTTTAATACAAATTGCCTATGTGTGACAGGATGCTCAAAGTTAGTCTTCTTATTGATATGGCCACAAGCTTTGCACCTCCCACACGGGAATGTGCCCGTCATAATTGTTGCCACTGTATTTTGACTACTTAGCCTTTCTTTGCATAACAAATCCTTCAGATTCTTGTTTCTTCTATATCTGAAGTTAGGTCTACAACCTACTATATCACTCAGCCCTTCATCACTAGTCAGAATGTTCCAGTTATTCTGTACAACATTACAGATATCACCTATGTTGCTACTGTAGGTAAACATTAACTGGGGACTCCTTACAACTGTGGGTCTTTTATTTTTGTCTATCTGGGCTGGAGTGCGTCTAAGCCAAGGTTTATATTTGCTTTCCCTAAAGCCTTTGCTGGTGTTTATCAGCTTATCCACTTTATCTTCCCGATAACCCCTCTGTTGTAAACAGCCCTTAAGTGTAGCTAGTTCTTTGTCATAATCACCATTATCCAAACATAACCTGGAGATCCTACTCGCCTGCCCCTGTACAATATTCAAATATGTATAACGTGGATGTGTGCTATCATATGACAGTATCATGTTCTTCCAACATTCTTTCTTGTATAGTTTTGATGTGAAACCATCTGCACTCTGTGCTAAGTTTACATCCAAAAAATCTATAGAATCAAAGGAAGCTTTTAAAGTGAACCTAAAGAATGTTGTGGTCGAATGTAAAAAACTCACAAATTTCTGTAACATGTTCAAATTTCCATTCCATAATATAAAGACGTCGTCCACAAAATGCACATACATCTTTATATATCCCTTCCATGTATCATTACTCAATATGTGTTTTTTCTCCCATTGGGCAAGGACTAGATTAGCATAAGTGTTGGCACAAGGGGTGCCCATGGCTACCCCCTGTGCCTGTCTATATATAGACTCTGCTCCTATGAAAATATTGTTCTCCAATACCAATAGCAGAAGTTCCTTTATTAGGCTAATCTTGACCTCAGTTACTCCTAGGTCGTTCAAAAGGGTACTTAACATATCCACTCCATATTCATTGTTAATGACTGTGAATAAGTTGTTTATATCTAGGGTGGCCATCAATAACTTATCCTTCTTATCCATATAATCTACCCTACCCAACTTCATCAAGAAGTCACCTGTGTCCAACAAGATATTCTCAATCCCTTCAACATAGGGTTTTAATTGATGTTCCAACCATATAGAGATATTCTCAGTCACCCACCCCCTCCCTGAAACTATGGGTCTCAGGGGTGGGTTAACCAGGGACTTATGAATCTTAGGGAGTGCCTTGAAGACAGGCGTGACTGCTTTTTCTAACCAAAGAAAGTCAAAAGTATCATCAGTAATTCTCATCTCAAACTTCAGCCTTTGCAGGGCATGATGTACCCTATCTATGGCTTGTCTCACACCCAATGGATTAATCTGGGTATATTTGCTTTCGTCTTGGAGTAGTTCTCTCAATCTACTATTATACCAGGTCGTATCTAGCACAACAACCACCCCACCCTTATCCGCCGGTTTTATTGTTAAATCTGTATTATTACATAAACTCTGCAATGCTGTCCTCTGTGTTTGAGTAAGATTGTAAAATCTGCTGGTATCTCCTTCAATGGAGTATCTTATCAAATCTTGTTCACATCCCCTAATGAACAAATTCAGGGTGGGTGTAAGTGGTGGTACAAAACTACTCGGTTTCTTTAAGGTCAAATTACCTCTATCATTATCCCCATACATCATTTTCAGAGCTACATTGCGACAGAAAAGCATGATATCCATTATTATTTCATTATATATACTGCTATTGCTGGGCACAAAGGTAAGCCCTTTGATAAGTACTGCTAACTCATCATTATTTAAAACATATGTAGATAAATTAAAAACAATACCAAAGTCCACATTATTAGTCAGTCCAACATTTTCCTCCTTTTGTCCATGCTCCGGTCCTCGCTTAACGACCTTTTCCATGCACCTTTTTTCTTCATAGGTGCTGGCAGCATCTCCAAAAAATGCTGTTTCCCCCATTGTGTTTTCGGTCATGCCCCCATATTGCTTTCTCCTGATAGTAAGTCATCCATCGGCGTAGCTGCTGTAGTGCAGGTTATTGTTGATATTTCCGTGGAATGAGTAGTGGAGGCCGAGTTGGTAATGGACTCTGCTGGTCACAAATTGTTGTCATCTCTATCTGGCAGAGATTCTTTCGATGTCCCTGGCAAAGTCAACTGGACCTGCTCACTAACTGTACTTGGTTTTGGTGGATCTGTGTGAAATACTTCTGCCTCTTGCTGATGCATTACAACAGTACTAGCATTCCGTCTCACACTGACCTGTTGGCATGCTTTCTCCCATCTGCGTACATTACCATTGGGCTGAATATCGTTCGACTGTACTCCATTGGTTCTTGGCCAAATGAAGATATTACCTTTGGTAAAATCTTCAAAGTCTCTCTGTATTTTACCCAGTTTTTGCTTCTTCAAATGTTCATCATTATTAGCAAAAGTGGCATACAATTGATGCAGGCGTTCTATGCTCCTTCTATCTACATAGTCTTTTTCCAGCTTACTCTGAAGCTCAGCTACTTCTTTTTTTCAGCTTTTCAATATCCGGTGCAAAATAATCATTCAGCAACTCCATGTATTTGAAACTGGTGTTGATGTTTAGTGATTGCCACTTAGCCAGTAAATCCGGATAACGATCACCCTGTGCTGGCATACAGAGGATCCTCATCCCTCTAGGAACAATGCCATAATCTATGCAAGCCTTTAGATGAAAGTTCTGCCATTGTAAACGTTGTAACTTGCTTACCTTAAAGCTCAAATCTCTAGTCATTTCATCAAAAGTTTTGTCTACTACTGCTGGAACTTGTCGCTCCGTTCTTCCATCTCCTTGGAGCGCAAAACCCAAGTTCAAAAGCGGGTTCTCACTTTCAGTATATTTTTTGTAGCTCCACATAGCAGTCTCTCCTCTTCCACCTCGCAAAACTGTGGAGGTAGTTTCCTCTGCATTCAACCTCCCTTCCATAGCATGTAGAGTACTCCAACAACAGGAACAGAAAACAAAGCAAAAAAGTTGAGTACTATACCAAAGTCCAGCCTACGATTCCAAAATCAAATATGCACCAAAAAATGCGGCAAGGACACTGCTATTCCTTAAAATCTTTATTACACATAAACACAAGATGAGCGCTTTTGGGACTTCTCCCTTCATCAGATAGAATTACAATAAAGCAACCCCTTCTTTTAAACTAGTGCATATCCAATAGGATTCAGTAAAAAACCCGCCTATTTTGAAGGGTGGGCTTAACAGGTATCACATCATTTAAACCTGGTGTACGACTGGCCATAAGCTCAATGATCCATCTGGATTCTGCTAATTCTGTCAAATGCTTCACATCACCCCCTCTAGTGGTAAGCCTTATGTTTACTATAGCCCTGAAAGTGAATTTGTGTGTTGCATTATCCATCACATGTCTGCTCAAAGCATTATGCACATCCCCATTCCTAATGCTAGATAGGTGCTGTAATATCCTTGTCTTTAACATCTGGTTAGTTTTCCCTACATAAAAATTAGGGCAATGGCTACACTCAGCTAGATAAACTATATCCGTCGTTCGACAGGTAGCCCTCCCTTTTAACACAAATTGCCTATGTGTGACAGGATGCTCAAAGTTAGTCTTCTTATTGATGTGGCCACAAGCTTTGCACCTCCCACACGGGAATGTGCCCGTCATTATTGTTGCCACTGTATTTTGACTACTTAGCCTTTCTTTGCATAACAAATCCTACCATATCCCTGTTGCAGATGTCACTCACCATCACATATATGTTCTGTGGACTCCACAACAGGTAACCTATGTGGTGCACCAACAACTGCATATGACTGTGATAGCACTACATAGTCATCAGGGGTTTGATACCCTGTGCTGGTAGGTGTGTGACACAAACATGCTAAGGTTTTACTCTCCCATCCCTCCCTGACTTGTTGATGCCTATGTCTGCCTCTCTCACTCCCTCACTGGTGGATGTGGAGACCTTTACATGCTTTTCTTAGGCAGCAGCATGTGTATTTTAGGTAATGCTCATGATCAGCTGATGGCCTCTGCATGACTTGCAGCCCTCCTTTAGCTGATTGCATGTGGAACAGCTGTGGAAACATTCCCATATCCAATTGCATTGAAACACACTCCAATATCTAGGAACATCATGTTTGTATTGGTCCTTTTCATTCACTGTGAGCAGGAACTCGTTCTGTTGTTTGGCAAACAGCATCTCAGATGTGTGGATTTACCTCTAACAACATAACATGCAGGAGGGGGATTTGCCTGACCTGACTACAGACTGTAAGTGCTGCTATACTGCATTTGGAGTAATGTTGGTTTAACAGGGTGTGTGCGAATATGGCTGTCCTACATGTATTAATACCTGCCATGTCAGTTGTATGTTTATGAGGACTCCCCATCTGTAGGGTCATCTGCAGAATGGGCAGTGTGTGGTGCTTTTGGTGTCATGTGTCACCCACAGAACATGTATCTGTGAACTGCAGATGGCAGTGTGAGGATCGCAGTCTGTAGATGGTGAAAGCCATGACAGTTTCTGACTTCATATCCCTCATAGGACATATGTTGCAACAAACCCTGTTACAACAGTAAATGTATGATGTTATCACAGCAATGTGTCAATACTCGCCCTGTGTATGTGCTTCCAGCCACAACTCAGTCAACCATTGTACATATGTCATGCATTAAGAGGTGCATATGTGCTTTACACCATAATTAGTGTCATCATATCTGATAACAAGCCAGTGAGATATCAGACTGCTACACATGTTATACACAGTAGGGGTTATATGTGATGACATAACCTGGACATACTGTAGTTGTTTGTAGAGTACTGAGGTATGTGTACTTATTGTGAATGTTGACAGTGTTTGTATTGTTAATAGGTACCTTGGCCTGTGTACAGACTGTGGTAGTTGTCATCATCCTAGGTCCCATCCTATCTGATGTTACATGCTGCTCCACTGTATGCTACTGTACTGGCTTATATGTTTGTTGGGCCATACACATACATGTTCCATACCACAGTCAGCCATCAGACCAAACTGTGTAGTGGCACAGTATATGAAGGGTTAGTATGTGAGTGACACATATGAGGATGGTGTTGAATAGATAGTCCATATACTGTAATATCATGCTAGCTTGCCATATGTGGCTGTGTTCTCATTGGTTGTGGTTATGCACTTTCACACATGTGTATCTTACACTGTGCTGTGACATGCCTGTACAGCCTGCTATATATGCAGGTACATGTGCATTCCCCCATAGGAGATGTAGGCCAGTGTTGAGCCAGTCTGCCTGTAGCCTGTACAGTGCATTTTTACATGCCTAGCAGTTTAGTATACTTACCCAGTGAGATGTCATGTGCAGATACACAATCAAATCACGTTTTGTTCCTCCTATGCACCCCATTGTACATCAATTTCAGAATAGTATACTCAAAGATCTACACTTCTCTAGGTCCGAGATATGGTACAAATCCAACAATATTACATTGGCTGAGAAACAAGCCATCAATGAATTACAGAATAACAGCAACATAGTCATCATTTCTGCTGATAAAGGTGGGGCAGTAGTTGTCTTAAATTGGTCCTAGTATGATAATGAGGCCAAAAGACAACTTTCTGATAATAGATACTATTCCGAAATGGTGATTAATCCCACATTTAGGTTTAAAAAACAGATTGATGACTTTTTGTCTAGTACAAGGAACGAAGGCATCATTACCACTGATGTTATTCATCAGCTCATGATCCAGGACTCAGCCAATCAATATATTTACTTTTTACCTAAAATACACAAGGACCCGGTGAATCCTCCAGGCAGGCCCATTGTTTCAGGGAAGAGTTACAGCACCGAACCATTATCATTATATCTCACCAAACATCTTAAGCCTTTGTTATCCCTAGTACGATCACGGTTACAGGATACTACCAACTTTTTGCAAATCATTTCAGATACTCAGTTAGAACCAGACTGGTTCATGTGAACACTTGATGTAAGTGCCCTTTACACTAACATTCCCCATCAAGGAGGCCTGGAGGCCCTGGCCTATTGGCTGGAATTTGCAGGCTTAAACCAGCCTGAATTCAATCAGTTTTTGGTTGGTCTTGCAGAACATGTCCTCACCAATAACGTCTTCTTTTATCAAGATATTTGTTATTGGCAAATAAAGGGTACAGCAATGGGAGCTTCGTTTGCCCCAATTTATGCTGATTTGTTTATGGCGTTTGTTGAAAAGCACATAATTTACAACAGCCACAACAACATTTATCTTAAATACATTGATATTTGGAGATGTTATTTGGATGACTGCTGGATGGTATGGAAAGGAGAGATCCATCAATTATCTGATTTTCTAATGTATCTTAATGACAACAAATGGGGCCTTCAGTTTACAGTGCATTATGATGTTAATACTATCACTTTTTTGGATGTACTGATCAACAGGCTACCAGATCATACATTGAGTACAGAGATATTCAGAAAGTATCCTGAATACAATACCATCCTCCATGCTTCTAGCTTTCACCCACCACACATTGCTAGGAATATTCCTAAATCCCAATTCATCAGAATGAAGCGTATCTGTTCTGATGAGTCTTCTTTTCAGGAACAGAGAAAATATCTCACTAACAGGTTTAGATCCAGGGATTACATGATGGGGCATGTTCTGTAAGCCAGCAACTTGGTTGACACACTCAAGAGGGATGATTTGTTATGTTACAAGGAGCACAATACCACTGTATCACAGCCCATCAGGTTTGTTACTACCTATGCCAGGAATTCAGACACTCTTATCCACAGTATACACAGACACTCATCCTACAGTGTGACCCTGAACTGGCAAACATCATACCAGACAGATGTCTTTTTTCATTTCAAAAAGGCAAAAACTTAGGTGGCTGCTTCAATCATTACAAGCATTCTCATGACAACAGGCAGTCACAACTATTACAGACTACCCTTACAGGGGAACCTTTGACTGGTTGTTTTCCATGCGGTCATTGTACCAATTGTGATAAAGTGAGTAAATCCAAACAATTTACTAGTAGGAATTCTGCTACAGTTTATGATGTCAATTTTTTTGTGAACTGCAGTACTGATTGGTTGGTCTATTTGGCTATGTGCACTTGTGGATCCTTCTGCATTGGGCAAACTTCACATCCTCTTAGAATCAGAATTTATGAACATGTAAGTAATATCAAAAATAAAAAGGTAAACAATGCTCTATATAAACATCATCTGTTGCACAAAACTGCAAAATTTTCTTTTATGGTAATTGATGTTATACAAGGTAACAAACTCAACACAACAGGTTGGCACTATATTTTAAATTCCAAAGAAAAAAAGTGGACTGTCAAACTAGGTGGATTATTCCCACCTGGTTTAAATGAACAATTCTAGGTTGAACCAATGAACTGTTAGCAGCATGTATTTAAACAGCAACATCTGATTATGTGATTTTACACTGAAGAAGGCTGTGGTTTTTGTTCCAGCCGAAACCGGTCTGGTTGTTTGCTGTTTTTATGTTTTTTATATTTACAGAATAAATTTCTTTCAGGCAACAGTTTACTGGCTCACTGGATGTTTTTCTCTATGTGCAGATACTAGACAGATGTAGTGCTGCCAGGCCTCCCTTAACAGTCATGTATGTCAGACAGAGGATCGGGATGCTGTACAGATGTATGTAAATATTTAGTGGGTAGTATGTGGCCATGGCATCCCTGTACCAGCGGTTATTATGTGAAAGGCCAGACAGGGGTGTGTGAATGCATAACCTATGGTGGCATATGTATACCAGTCATTATGTGTTATACCCATCTACATGGCTGTTAACATCCATATTGTCAGGCATGGTACACATGTTTTGCGCTTAAGGGGTTCTGTGTATACTTCTGGACTGTACTAAGTGTGTCAGAATATCCTCTCATGTTGGCCAATATCTCTGCTGCAGTCAACAGGGGCAGTATGTGCTAGCAGCGGTACTTTACTATTATGTCCTTAGTATGTCTATCAGTAACCAATGGCACACATGTGGAAAGCAGATGTGACTTCCCACTCACACCATTTCTGTGAAGACAATCCCAATTACAGTAGCAATAGTATATAGAACTGTAATAGTACACAAATAAAGGTTTTCCATTTCTGCAAACCTGTGTGTGGTGTTTTGTCCTATAACCTCTCTGTGGGTATATGTTGCAGGCAATGATTGTCATTTGTGTCGGTGGCCCATACAGTGTCCAGGTGTTCAGGTGTGAACTGTAGGCATAGTGGCTTTTCCATATTTTGTGCACCTTCTACATATGTATCGTACTGTACATATCTCTGCGTGTGTATGTGCAGTCACATGTATATCTATATATATGTATATATATATATATATATATATATATATATATATATATATATATATATATATATATATATATATAATATATATACACACACACACACACACACACATATATATATATATATATATATATATATATATATATATGTATATGTATATCTGTATCTGCATATATGTGTCTGTGTATATGTATCATGGGGATGTTGATAGCTTCCACATTTTATATTTCCTATGGGAGCCAGACTGTACTGCATATGTTACCAATACCAGCCTGACCATTATACAGGTGGGATGTAGTACTGTTAACATCTTGTGCCCATGTCATAACAGGTCCTGGTTACGGGATCTGAAACACTTGCTGTTACAATAGCTTAGTGGTAAATCACTTTGTCTATGGCGTCCAGGGTCCTGGGTTCGAACCTTGCAGAGGCTGTTTATTTTGTTGCTGGGCAAAACACTGGCCGTTGGATACAAAGTGATCAAGGCACTTTAAAGCAGTTGTAAGCGGGTTTGCGGCAGTTTGCACGGAGCTAAGCACTGCTAACTTCTGGTAACAGTTTCTTATATTCTGTTAGCTTCAGAATTGCTTAACCTGTGTAGGCAGTGCTTACTCCCATGCAAACAGGCTTTAATTTGCTTACTGCTGCTTAAAAGTGCTTACTTCTGCTTACCCCCGCACTAATTTCTTTAAAAGAAAAGAAAAAGGGGTTGATAGCAAAGTGGTGAAAAAAGGGGCACAAAGAGGGGAAGACAGTAGGGAAAACAGCCAGGGATGTGCAGGAAGGGTGTAGGGAAGGTCCATAGCTGCCCGTTTCTTCTACAGCAACAACTGTGCATATACACTGAATTTGGTGGTAAATTTGGACACTCAAACCCCTGGGTGGAGGTGAGGACAAGAATAATTCATTGTGATGCCAATTAGACTGGATTACTTGTGTCCAGTGGACATGTGTGCGAAATGGACAGCTATGTATGGGGCGATATTTTTTGTTTAAACAGATTGCCCTTTTTTTTTTCAGGTGAGAGTGGGATGTTGGGGAGGGGTGGTAGGTTATATTTGGGGAGGTAGGTTGGGTAAGTTAACAGACAAGACAAACAAGATACATACAGGGGAGGTATATGGCACATGCAGGGGTAAACACCTTGGACAGGGAGGGGTGTTTGGAAGTCGCAAGCCCATGAGCACCCAAATGGAAACAGTGGGACTGAGGTCCTCACCCATGGGTAGTCACCACTGCACCTTCATGGCCATAAAGGTGGCTGTGCTGGGGGCTGGGTAGGAGGAGCAGACTCATCCTCTAATTGCACCAGACAGCCATCAAGCTGGCATAGCTGGTCTCGAATCTCCCTGTCGAGCTCCCTATGCACCATGGCCAGGACCTGATGGTGGGTGACAGGTAACTCTCTGCCCCCGCTCCAGGGGGGGCCGAGCCCCATCCTCTGAGGCGGTTCCACCCGATGATGGTGCATGGCCAATAGAGGAGGAGGTCCCAAGCTGGGTGCAGATGTGCTGGTGCCTGGTGCCATGGCCAGCTGAGGTGGGACAGGTGGGTCCGCTGAGACCTGCCTTCCCATATGAGCTATGGTGTTGAAGTTTTAGGACAGATATCGGTGCACCATGAAGTTGATGAGGATGTTATTCTCTTGTAGAGTGAACGCAGGCAGTCACTCTCTTGACATGGTACCTGCAAAACATAAACAGGAAAAAAGGTCTGAGGACTTAATACTGCAAGGATATAATAGTTGTTAACTGACATCTCTCTCCCCCTGCCATATCTGCAAAAATAATTTGAACACACACATCAATGGGTATGTTTACACCAAACCTACTGTTGGACATATATCTTTTTGTGCAACAAATATTGAAATGTGTTCCTATTCATGTTCCATGTTAAAACACTATCATTGGTGGCTTGTTGCAAACAATGTAACCTGCATGCCACTGGCCAAACCAAGGCCATAAATTAGTGTAATAATACCTGTACCTTAATGATTAGAGCAATGATCATTAAAGTTGTGAGAACTACAAGAATATATAAGTTGTTAATTGACATTACTCTCTCCCCCACCATATCTGCAACAATAATCTTTATACACAAATCAATGGGTATGTTTACACCAAACCTACTGTTGGGACATATGTCCTATTGTTCAATAAATATTGAAATGTGTTTGTATTAATGTTCCATGTTGAAATATTATCATTGGTGGCCTGTTGCTATCAATATAACCTGCATGCCATTGTAATGGTGAGTTCTGTTTGCTATGCAACTGTTCCAAATCAGGTGTTTTGGGTTACTGGGAATATGTATGCATGCTGTCATAACTAATCCTGGATTGTGTTGACTATTACTACCCACATATGTTCTAAAACTACAACACAATAGAAAGTTTGGGAAGGCTGTTCAAAGCAGAACAATCTCTCCCACCTCATCTGGCCATGGCACCAGGCCAGAGCACATCTGGGACCCAACCTGGGACCTCATAATCTGCTGGTTCTGCACTACCTTCAGGTGGAACCACCTCAAGGGATGGTGCCGGTAACCCCCGTGGGAGCGTGCACAGACAGGATCCTGTAACCTGAAGTCAGGTCCAGGGTCTGGTGCATAGGGAGCTCTGCAGAGAATTGTGGGATCTGCTACATCACCTTGAGGCCCTTGTGACAGACTTACATGTTCAGCCAGCTCCTCCTGCTCATCCTCCAGCACAGCCACCTTCATGGCTGTGAAGGTACAGTGGTGACTGCCCATGGGTGAGGGACCTCATTCACACCGTTTCCATTTGGGGGCTCATGAGCTTCCAATTTCCAGACACCCCTCCCTGTCCAAGACATTTACCCACCACGTGTCATATAACGTCCCTGTATGCTGTCTTGTCTGTATTGCCTGCCTTCTGAACCAACCTACCTTCCAATATAAATCTCCAATCCTTCCCTTATATCCCATTCTCAACTTAACACAAAAAGGGCAATCTGTTCTCAACACAGATGTCACACCATACATAACTGTCCATTTCACACCCATGTATAACTGCTTATGGGTGCCTTAATCACTCTGTATTGAACAGCCTTTGTTCTGGCCAGAAAATACATTAGCAGCCCTTGCAAGTGTATAACCCAGGACCCTGCACACCATAGCCACATCAATTTACCAGTAAGGCATCTGAGCTACAGATATGTGTGATGTGTTCTCAAAACATATCATGCAGCACAGTCATTCAACAGTAGGGGAAATGTATGTGTATATGTATATATATATATATATATATATATATATATATATATATATATATATATATATATATAGGTTCATAGGTTCATAGGTTTATACTAGGCTAACTGCCCTAGGGCATTTATAAGCCTAGCCCAAAGTTATGTGGCTTACGCCGCCCCTTATGTTAGAAATACTGTGCCCATTAGTTTGTTGTGCCTCTGTCCAGTAGTGACACAGAGATGATTCCCGGGCTAAACCTACGATCTCCCATCCACCGGTCAAGATTTCTCTTGAACAGAGCCAGCGAGGTGCTCTGCCTCACATGGACCGGGATTTTATTCCACAGCATGGGGAGTCTCTGGGTGATAAATCTATCCCTCCAGCACATCCTATTTATATCCGTGCTAAGGTTTAAGTCTCTTGCTCTAGTGGTTTCGGTGGATTTGGATTTTTTGAGGTGGAGCATGCCCATTAATTCCGGGTTGGTCATGGCCTTGTATGTCAGGCACAGGTCACCTCTAAGCAGACGGTATGCAACTGAATAGAGTTGGAGTTTCTTCAGTCTGGCAGCATATGACAGGTTTTGGAGTCCCTTTATCCTTTTGGTGAGGAACTTTTGGGGTCTCTCCAATTGCTGCAGGTGTCGGGAGAGATACATCCCGAATGGGGCATTGTACTCGATCAATGGTCTGATAAGTGAAGAGTACAGGGGAACAATGACCTCACTTGATCTGGATGTTAATCCCTTCATGATCAGGTGGGCAATGTAGAAGGTCTTTCGAACCACTTTAGCAACGTGAGCGTCAAACGAGAGGCCACTGTCAACCTGGGTCCCCAGGTCCCTGATAACCTCTTCTGTGCTTAGTGGGTTGCCACCTATATGGTAGCTTGGGGTTACCTTGTTTTTCCCGAAGGGTATGACTATACACTTTTTTGCATTTAACTTCAGGCCATGGCTCTGGCACCAGCTATCAGTTTCCGTGAGACCCCTCTGAAGGATGTCTGTGTCCAATGTACTATCCACTATGGCACCCAGTTTGCAGTCATCCGCAAACTTTGTCAGCCATAGTCCTCCTATGTTTGCCTGTACTTCTGAGAAGTAGATGCCAAACAATAGGGGGCCAAGGACTGAGCCCTGTGGGACTCCACTTGTAACCGGCTTGGAGTCTGACATGGCTCCAGCAACTCTAACCCTGTGGGTTCTGTCCTTTAGCCAGTTTGCAACCCATCTTGTGACATATGGGTTTACATTTAAGCTGGTAAGTTTCTCTATAATACCCGAGTGGGGTATTGGGTCGAAAGCTTTTGCAAGGTCAAGGGAGGCTGTATGGACTGCCTTTCCCTCATCAATGGCCTTGGTGACTGTTTCGAAG